>NC_091993.1:118303757-118568757 GCF_044704955.1 Pristiophorus japonicus
CCACTCCCCCCCCCCACCTCGTTCTGGACGCCTAATTTGTAACCTGCGCCTGATTTTTTAATGTGTAGAACAGGTTTTATCAGTTCTACAAAAATCTTCACTTGCGCCATTCTACTTTAGTTTGGAGTACGTTTTCACTGTGGAAACTTTAAAATCAGGCGTCAGTGGCCGGACACGCCCCCTTTTGAAGAAAAAATTCTGTTCTAAAATAGAACTGTTCTACCTCACTAGAACTGCAGAAAAAAAATGTGGAGAATTGCGATTTCTAAGATAGTCTGTTCTACACCAGTTGCTCCTAAATATCAGGCGCAAATCATGTGGAAACTTGGGCCCATTGAGTGGGCTAAGCTGGAGTTCAATGTGGGCACGTGGTAGTCATCCATTTTGGATCCGAAAAAAGACATCTGAATGTTTTCTTACTGGCAAGAGACTAGGAGCAGGGGAGGTTGAAAAAGGTTTGGGTGTCAAATCACAAAGCTAGCGTACAGGTATAAAAAGAAATTTTAAAAGGTTAAGCGAATGTAAGGGGGCTGGAATATAAAGGGGAGGAAGTGATGCTTCAGTTGTACAAAGTCTTGGTCAGACCCCATCTGAAGCACTGCATTCAGTTTTGGGCACAGCACCTCGAGAATGATATATTGGCCTTGGGATGGGGGAGCGGGGGGAGAAAGGAAAGACTTGCATTTCTATAGCGCTTTTCACAACCTCAGGACGTCCCAAAGCGCTTTACAGACAATGAAGTACTTTTGAAGTGTAGTCACTGTTGTAATGTAGGGAACACGGCAGCCAATTTGCACACAGCAAGCTCCCACAAACAGTATCGTGATAATGACCAGGTAATCTGTTTTAGTGATGTTGATTGAGGGATGAATATTGGCCAGGACACCGGGGATAACCCCTGCTGTTCGAAATAATGCCATGGGAATCTTTTACGTCCACCTGAGAGAGCAGACGGGGCTTCGGTTTGACGCCTCATCCGGAAGACGGCACCTCTGACAGTGCAGCACCCCCTCAGCATCGCACTGGAGTGTCAGCCCTAAATGTTTGTGCTCAAGTCTCTGGAGTGGGACTTGATCCCACAACCTTCTGACTCAGAGGCGAGAGTGCTACCCACTGAGGCACAGCGATGGAGGAGATGCAGCACAGATTCACCAGAATGATACCGTAGTTCATTTCCTTTGTAACATGTCAAGGGTCAAACAGGAAGAATGGCTACCTGGGCAAGGTGCTGGATGCTGTACAGCAGAATTTATCAGCTTCTGGCAGGTGGGGGAATTAATCTCTCTCTGCATAGGTTGTGTGGCAAAAATAGCCTCTGTTGCAGTGCCAATACTTTTAGTTTAAAGCATTTAGAAGAGCGGAAAAAAATGACCTTTGATGGTTTCAAAAAGAAATAAACAATTCTCTGGCAGCTGACTTTATTCCTCTCTTCTCAGGGTTAGTCTTGCTGAGCAAAGCAAGCCGCCGAGTGTGTCGCAGACAGAGAGAGAGAGTTTCTCCCCTCCCCGACTGCCTGCTAAAACTCGGAGGCTGAGTTCCGTTACATCCAAGTCTGTACCAGATGAGGACGACTTTGACGAACTGATGAAAGAATTCTCGGATGAAAAACTGGAGGCGGAAATCGATCTGGACCCCGGAAAGGATGAGGATGACTTGTTGCTCGAATTGTCTGAGATGATTGGCAGCTGAAGAGATTGTTGAACTCTCTTTGGACCTGCTCGAACGGATTCAAACTCTGCCTGTATGGAATTTTCTGGGTAATAAACAGAGACTAGCTTGGACCTATGTTTTGTATTCAACTGGGACTGTCTATATTTTTAAAGCTGTAAACATATAACTACGTCTGCATATCGTGTACAGACAGGAGCCTGGTCTGTTTTAAAGCCAATGCTGATATTACGACCAAATTAATTAACTTTTTAATCACGACCTTGTGACTGCTGGCTGCAATTTCCCCCACTCCCCAAAAACAAGAGGAAAAGGTGTTGCAACGTCGGCCTGTGTTCGGATTTACACGGTTTGAAGAGAACCCAGTGATGCAACCTATCATCAGCTGAAGATTTATTTCTGTCTGAAAACTGCCTTGTTGAGAGAGGGCTGTGTCCAAAGCTGGCAGACAGTGCTGCTGAGATAATTGTGTGAGCTCTAAATTTGTACTGCTTGCCTGCCTTGGGCTTGGCTCATTGGTAGGGGACATCAGCCTGTCCCAATCTCACCTGCCATCGGTAACGAAGACATTATGGCTAGTTCTCTGTGTATTTCTTTTATATGTAGAGTCATTCCTAGTCTACGGCTCAATGGAAGTCAAGTATATGGAGCAGTCTAGGTGATTATTGTTTTAAAAAGCAATTTACCGTTGGATTGTACACAAGGGCTGTGTAACTTAAGAGTCCCGATGGTGTATGCTTAAGAACAATGATTAAAAATTGAGCACTTAATCCCATCAAAGCTTCTGATGACACAGAAGTCAGGCTTTCAGAACTCCGAAGTATATTTTAGGGAGGGGGGGTAACCTTTAAATCTGAGCCCAGGATATCGTTGCAAAGTGTCTGTCTGATGGAGTCCCCGAATGTTGCCGGGACTCCTGCGAATTTGCATTAACGGTCGGAGAAACACAGATGCTTTTGGTTCCCAGAAGTTTCTATCTCAAAAGTTAGCATCATATTAATTCGCGTCACTGTTGTCTCTTAACGTATGTTTTGTGTTATTTTTACCCTCTCTGCCAGCAGTTTATAGTCCACTGTTGATGTTCCCATTCGTGTCCCAAGTTCACCTTGCACCCCAGCATGTGCTTGTGATCGAATTGTGGGCAGCCCCAGTCTGAACATACGGGTATTTGAAGAGAACAGTTGTAGTGTTTGCAGACTGTTAGGATCCGTGCCTATGGGAGCGATCAGCTGCTTTTACTTTGTATAATGCGTGGCATTCACATCATGATTCTGTGGTATAATAGCAAGAGAAAGAAAGCACAGGTGCTCCTAAGTTAACTTAAAATGACATCTAGCTAATGAACAAGGCAGTTGTATACTGGTGCTTATTGGAGGTGTAATCTCCACAATGCAATCGGATGTTTTGACTTGGGAAGGGGAAAAAAAAAAAAAAAAAATTTCAACAGGAGGATCAAAAGCATTGCTGCTACCTCGGTCATTTGGCTGTTTTGTGAAGAGAGACTAGGCACATTTGTACATTCTCCTTGGCATAAAAAGCTGAAAGATCAAGGGTCTGTAACCTGAACCCATTTGAAGGAGACGTCTCCTATCAGTCAAGGATGTAGTGTTGCTATCAATGAAGAGTCCAACAGAGCCCGAGGAAGTGAAACTTGTATATAGTAACTTTAGGGGTAGCCAGAGACTACCTGTTATTTCCAACACAATGTTGGAAGGTGAATGTCCTGAAGACGCCCTGATATGCAGTCTACCTGTGCTGCAGTTAATACTGTAAATCCAGCTATCTGCTACGGCAACCCATTTATTTAGGTTAAATGGAGTGCCGAAGTTATGATTTTCTTTGGTCTATGTATAATGGGGGGAGGGGTGGAAGAACTGAAGAAAATCAGCTCCTGCAGGATTTACGGATATAAACTGTGAAGAGAATTGCAAAGAGCTAAGTGGGTTTATTCAGTGATTGAAGGTCTGTTGAGATTGAAGCATGTCCAGTGTGTGTGTGTAAAAGCTTTGTAGTCGAAGGAGGGGAATACAAAGCGGTTCACTCCACTTCAGGGAGTTGTTTCCACGCCCCGCTGTGTTTGTAGTGCCTTAAGTTAAACTGTTCACCATCTGCTTAAGAAATAGTTGAATTTTTGATGTCTAATGGAATATTCCCCCCCCCCCCCCCGCCATCAGCATTGAATTACAAGTTTGTGACCAGGTCTTTCCACACCAGAAAGAATTCTAAAGCTCCGTTCAAAAGGCAGCAGGTACTGCACTGTAGGAGTCGCTGTTAGCATGGGACTGAACTGGGAAGGAACGGACGACCAGTGTGAAAGCACGAATGCTGCAGTCCCCTTTAAATCCGGGGCTGGTTGACTGTTTTGCATCAAAGCAGAGTTCTTCAGCTACTGGTAACACAAGAAACGAGAGAAATAAATAAACTGGTTGTGATCACTGGAGATCACTTTTCTGATTGATCTTTCTTTGTCAGCTTGCCTGTACCTCAACATGATGAACTGCCCACCCATCTGAATGGCTGATGACAAAGAACATAATGCTTTTAAAACTGCTGGGGGGGAAAAAAACACCACACATGTATTTTACTTCACAGAAGCGCTTGTCTATACAAAAAAAGGCAGCCTCATGTTCCAGAGCAGTTGGTGACCTGTAAAATACTTGTTGCTTTTCTAAAGCAGTTTTTCCGGTCAGTATTCTGCAGAGGCAATGCTATCGATCTGTTCTTCATGAAACATTGTAAATATTGTTGGTTTTTGTCCAATTATGGTCTGCATTCAAGTTGACTAATAGAATTTGTGTGTTTTAGGATCGAAGGGAGGCAGTCTGTGTTTCTAATATTTCTGCACTTCTATCCTTCGACTTTTATGTTGTACTTTTCCTTTTGATTTTATTGTTTCAAATGTGCATCCATGTTCGTGGGTGATTTTATTTATGACTCTGTATGCAGACACTGAATATGTAACATTTTCTTCGTAATAAAAGGACTATATTGTTCAACTTATGTAGTTTGCTGTGACCACCCACTGGATCCTTGGGGAAAATCTACGAAAAAGTCGTCGGGGACAAAATAGCAACCATGGCTCTCAGCAGGTCACATCACTGCTTTTGCTCACTGACCCCTTCATATGGTTTTCAAGTACAGTGGAACTGCCCAGCATCCAAAAATCACCCTCGAGGCTACCAAATGTGAGGAGAAACCCCAACCAAAGCTTTTAAATAGGTTTCTACGCCTCTTCCCAATTTCTTCATAATGTAAGAAATAGGATGAGGAGTAGGCCATAGAGCCCCTCGAGCCTGCTCTGCCATTCAGTAGGATCATGGCTGATCTTCTATCTCAACTCCACTTTCCCACCCTATCTCTTGACTTCCTTAGTGCCCAAAAATCTATCGGTCTCATTCTTAAATATACTCACTGGCTGAGCATCCATAGTCGTCGGATAGAGAATTCCAAAGATTCACAACTGTGAAGAACAAAAACTAGTAGGAGTAGACCATTCGGCCCTTCAAACCTGCTCCGCCATTCTATAAGATCATGGCTGATCTACCTCAACATCACCTTCCCGCACTTATCGTCAAAACTCACAATTCCCTTAATACCCAAAAATATATCAATCACTGACTCGAATATACTCAATGGCTGAGCATCCACAGACCTCGGGTTGAGAATTCCAAAAATTCACAATCCTTTGAGTGAAGAAATTTCTCCTCATTACTGTCCTAAATGGCCGACCCCTTATTCTGAGACTACATCCCCTATTTCTAGACTCCCCAGCCAGAGGTACATCTTCCCAGCATCTACCAGGACAAGCTCCTTAAGAATTTTATACATTTCATTGAGATTGCCTCACTTCTAAACTCTTGAGAATATAGGGCTAGTCTACTCAATCTCTCCTCATAGGACAATCCCCCTCCCACCCCCATCCCAGGAATAATTCCAGTGAACCTTTGTTGTACTCCCTCTAAGGCAAGTATATCCTTGGATAAGGAGACTTAGATATGTAAACTTGTATTTACTCTGTACCGCCATCAGAGGGATAGTCCCTTGGGAGCACAGGTATTTAAGGAGGCCTCACAGGTTGGAGAGGCACTCTGGAGATCTGCAATAAAAGACTGAGCTCACACGTTACTTTGAGCTCAGCAACTGGCGACGAGATACAGATAGCGAACCCAAAGATGCAGAGAACAGTGGGCATCCTGGAGAAATTCTCGGAGGAAGATGATTGGAAAACTTTTGTGGAGTGACTCGACCAATACTTCGTGGTCAACGAGCTAGATGAGAAAGAGAGCACTGCCAAACTAAGGGCGATCCTCCTCACCGTCTGTGGGGCACCAACGTGTATGGCCTCATGAAGAATCTGCTCACTCCAGCAAAACCCATGGAGAAAACGTACGATGATTTGTGCACGCTGGCCTGCGAGCATTTGAACCCGGAAGGAAAGCATTCGGATTCCTTATTAAGATGGAGAGTGACAAAGTTAATTCGGAAACAAGGGTCCTGAACTTAAGGAAAGGTAACTTCGACGGTATGAGGTGTGAATTGGCTAGAATAGACTGGCAGAGGATACTTAAAGGGTTGACAGTGGATAAGCAATGGCAAACATTTAAAGATCACATGGATGAATTTCAGCAATTGTACATCCCTGTCTGGAGTAAAAATAAAACTGGGAAGGTGGCTCAACCATGGCTAACGAGGGAAATTAAGGATAGTGTTAAAACCAAGGAAGAGGCATATAAATTGTCTAGAAAAAACAATAAACCTGAGAACTGGGAAAAAATCAGAATTTGACAGGAGGACTAAGGGTTTAATTAAGAAGGGGAAAATAGAGTATGAGAGGAAACTTGCAGGGAACATAAAAACTGACTGCAAAAGCTTCTATAAATATGTGAAGAGAAAAAGATTAGTAAAGGCAAACGTAGGTCCCTTGCAGTCGGATTCAGGTGAATTTATAATGGGGAACAAAGAAATGGCAGACCAATTTGAACCAATACTTTGGTTCTGTCTTTACAAAGGAAGATACAAATAACTAGGGAACAGTGGGTCCAGTGAGAATGAGGAACTGAAAGATATCCTTATTAGGCGGGAAATTGTGTTCGGGAAATTGATGGGATTAAATGTCGATAAATCCCCGGAAGCTGATAGTCTGCATCCCAGAGTACTTAAGGAAGTGGCCCTAGAAATAGTGGATGCATTGGTGATCATTTTTCAACAATCTATCGACTCTGGATCAGTTCCTATGGACTGGAGGGTAGCTAATGTAACACCACTTTTTTAAAAAGGAGGGAGAGAAAGCGGGTAATTATAGACCGGTTAGCCTGACATCAGTAGTGGGGAAAATGATGGAATCAATCATTAAGGATGAAATAGCAGCCCATTTGGAAAGCAGTGACAGGATTGGACCGAGTCAGCATGGATTTATGAAAGGAAAATCATGCTTGACGAATCTTCTGGAATTTTTTGAGGATGTAACTAGTAGAGTGGACAAGGGAGAACCAGTGGATGTGGTGTATTTGGACTTTCAAAAGGCTTTTGACAGGGTCCCGCACGGGAGATTGGTGTACACAATCGGAGCGCATGGTATTGGGGGTAATGTACTGACATGGATAGAGAACTGGTTGGCAGACAGGAAGCAGAGAGTCGGGATAAACGGGTCCTTTTCAGAATGGCAGGCAGTGACTAGTGGAGTGCTGCAGGGCTCAGTGCTGGGACTCCAGCTCTTTGCAATATACATTAACGATTTGGATGAAGGAATAGAGTGTAATATCTCCAAGTTTGCGGATGACACTAAACTAGGTGGTGGTGTGAGCTGTGAGGAGGACGCTAAGGGGCTGCAGGGTGACTTGGACAGATTAGGTGAGTGGGGCAAATACATGGCAGATGCAGTATAATGTGGATAAATGTGAGGTTATCCATTTTGGGGGCAAAAACACAAAGGCAGAATATTATCTGAATGGCGGCAGACTAGAAAAAGGGGAGGTGCAATGAGACCTGGGTGTCATGGTTCATCAGTCACTGAAAGTGGGCATGCAAGTACAGCAGGCGGTAAAGAAGGCAAATGGTATGTTGGCCTTCATAGCTAGGGAATTTGAATATAGGAGCAGGGAGGTCTTACTGCAGTTGTACAGGGCCTTAGTGAGGCCTCACCTGGAATATTGTGTTCAGTTTTGGTCTCCTAGTCTGAGGAAGGACGTTCTTGCTATTGAGGGAGTGCAGCGAAGGTTCACCAGACTGATTCCAGGGCTGGCTGGGCTGTCATATGAGGAGAGACTGGATCAACTGGGCCTTTATTCACTGGCGTTTAGAAGGATGAGAGGGGATCTCATATAAACATATAAGATTCTGACGGGACTGGACAGGTTAGATGCGGGAAGAATGTTCTCGATGTTGGGGAAGTCCAGAACCAGGGGACATAGTCTTAGGATAAGGGGTAAGCCATTTAGGACTGAGATGAGGAGAAACTTCTTCACTCAGAGAGTTGTTGATCTGTGGAATTCCCTGCTGCAGGGAGTTGTTGATGCCAGTTCATTGGATATATTCAAGAGGGAGTTAGATATGGCCCTTACGGTTAAGGGGATCAAGGGGTATGGAGAGAAAGCAGGAAAGGGGGACTGAAGGAATGATCAGCCATGATCTTATTGAATGGTGCTGCAGGATCGAAGGGCCGGATGGCCTACTCCTGCACCTATTTTCTATGTTTCTATGGCGAGGTACCGGTTCTCCACCTACAAAAGGTCTGAAGGCCAGGAGGTTGCGAGTTATGTCGTCGAGCTAAGACATCTTGCAGGACACTGCGAATTTGAAGGACATTTGGAGCACATGCTCAGAGACTTTTTCGTACTTGACATTGGCCACGAAACCATACTTCGCAAACTTTTGACTGTAGAGACCCCAACCTTGAGTCAGGCCATATCGACAGCCCAGGCTTTCATTGCCACCAGTGACAATACAAAGCAAACCTCTCAGCACACAAGTGCTACTACAAGTACGTGAACAAAGTAATGTTTTCGAATCGTAACGTACAGGGCAGGTCACACATGCCTGCGACTGCACATCCGCAGATGTCTCAGAGTCCACCATCAAGGGTGATGAATGCAAGGTCATTAACACCTTGTTAGCGCTGTGGGGGTGATCATCATTTCCATTCGTGCCAATTCAAAGGGTACGTTTGCAAAGGCTGTGGAACAATGGAACACCTCCAACATATGTACAGGCGAGCTGCAAATCCTGCTAAACCTGCAAACCACCATGTTGCAGAGGAAGACAGATCCATGCAGGGTCACGACGAACCAGAGCCTCGGACCGAGGAGGCAAAGGTATATGGGGTGCACACATTCACCACGAGTTGTCCCCCACTAAGGCTGAATGTTGAACTAAATGGACTCCCGGTGTTAATGGAGTTGGACACGGGCGCAAGCCAATCACAGAAACATAGAAACATAGAAAATAGGTTCAGGAGTAGGCCATTCGGCCCTCCTAGCCTGCACCGCCATTCAATGAGTTCATGGCTGAACATGCAACTTCAGTACCCCATTCCTGATTTCTCGCCATACCCCTTGATCCCCCTAGTAGCAAGACTTCATCTAACTCCTTTTTGAATATATTTAGTGAATTGGCCTCAACAACTTTCTGTGGTAGAGAATTCCACAGATTCACCACTCTCTGGGTGAAGAAGTTTCTCCTCATCTCGGTCCAAAATGGCTTACCCCTTATCCTTAGACTGTGACCCCTGGTTCTGGACTTCCCCAACATTGGGAACATTCTTCCTGCATCTAACCTGTCTAAACCCATCAGAATTTTAATCGTTTCTATGAGGTCCCCTCTCATTCTTCTGAACTCCAGTGAATACAAGCCCAGTTGATCCAGTCTTTCTTGATAGGTCAGTCCCGCCATCCCGGAAATCAGTCCGGTGAACCTTTGCTGCACTCCCTCAATAGCAAGAATGTCATTCCTCAGGTTAGGAGACCAAAACTGTACACAATACTCCAGGTGTGGCCTCACCAAGGCCCTGTACAACTGCAGCAACACCTCCCTGCCCCTGTACTCAAATCCCCTCGCTATGAAGGCCAACATGCCATTTGCTTTCTTAACCGCCTGCTGTACCTGCATACCAACCTTCAATGACTGATGTACCCTGACACCCAGGTCTCGTTGCATCTTCCCTTTTCCTAATCTGTCACCATTCAGATAATAGTCTGTCTCTCTGTTTTTACCACCAAAGTGGATAACCTCACATTTATCCACATTATACTTCATCTGCCATGCATTTGCCCACTCACCTAACCTATCCAAGTCGCTCTGTAGCCTCATAGCATCCTCCTCGCAGCTCACACTGCCACCCAACTTAGTGTCATCCGCAAATTTGGAGATACTACATTTAATCCCCTCGTCTAAATCATTAATGTACAGTGTAAACAGCTGGGGCTACAGCACAGAACCTTGCGGTACCCCACTAGTCACTGCCTGCCATTCTGAAAAGTACCCATTTACTCCTACTCTTTGCTTCCTGTCTGACAACCAGTTCTCAATCGACGTCAGCACACTACCCCCAATCCCATGTGCTTTAACTTTGCACATTAATCTCTTGTGTGGGACCTTGTCGAAAGCCTTCTGAAAGTCCAAATATACCACATCAACTTGTTCTCCCTTGTCCATTCTACTGGAAACATCCTCAAAAAATTCCAGAAGATTTGTCAAGCATGATTTCCCTTTCACAAATCCATGCTGACTTGGACCTATCATGTCATCTCTTTCCAAATGCGCTGCTATGACATCCTTAATAATTGATTCCATCATTTTACCCACTACCGATGTCAGGCTGACTGGTCTATAATTCCCTGTTTTCTCTCTCCCTCCTTTTTTAAAAAGTGGGGTTACATTGGCTACCCTCCACTCCATAGGAACTGATCCAGAGTCAATGGAATGTTGGAAAATGACTGTCAATGCATCCGCTATTTCCAAGGCCACCTCCTTAAGTACTCTGGGATGCAGTACATCAGGCTCTGGGGATTTATCGGCCTTCAATCCCATCAATTTCCCCAACACAATTTCCCGACTAATAAGGATTTCCCTCAGCTCCTCCTCCTTACTAGACCCTCTGACCCCTTTTATATCCGGAAGGTTGTTTGTGTCCTCCTTAGTGAATACCGAACCAAAGTACTTGTTCAATTGATCCGCCATTTCTTTGTTCCCCGTTATGACTTCCCCTGATTCTGACTGCAGGGGACCAACGTTTGTTTTTACTAACCTTTTTCTCTTTACATATCTATAGAAACTTTTGCAATCCGTCTTAATGTTCCCTGCAAGCTTCTTCTCGTACTCCATTTTCCCTACCCTAATCAAACCCTTTGGCCTCCTCTGCTGAGTTCTAAATTTCTCCCAGTCCCCGGGTTTGCTGCTATTTCTGGCCAATTTGTATGCCACTTCCTTGGCTTTGATACGATCCCTGATTTCCCTTGATAGCCACGGTTGAGCCACCTTCCCTTTTTTATTTTTACGCCAGACAGAAATGTACAATTGTTGTAGTTCATCCATGCGGTCTCTAAATGTCTGCCATTGCCCATCCACAGTCAACTCCTTAAGTATCATTCGCCAATCTATCCTAGCCAATTCACGCCTCATACCTTCAAAGTTACCCTTCTTTAAGTTCTGGACCATGGTCTCTGAATTAACTGTTTCATTCTCCATCCTAATGTAGAATTCCACCATATTATGGTCACTCTTCCTCAAGGGGCCTCGCACAACGAGATTGCTAATTAATCCTCTCTCATTACACAACACCAGTCTAAGATGGCCCCCCCCCCTAGTTGGTTCCTCGACATATTGGTCTAGAAAACCATCCCTTATGCACTCCAGAAAATCTTCCTCCACCGTATTGCTTCCAGTTTAGTTAGCCCAATCTATATGCATTTTAAAGTCACCCATGATAACTGCTGCACCTTTATTGCATGCACCCCTAATTTCCTGTTGGATGCCCTCCCCAACATAACTACTACTGTTTGGAGGTCTGTACACAACTCCCACTAACGTTTTTTGCCCTTTGGTGTTCTGCAGCTCTACCCATATCGATTCCACATCATACAAGCTAATGTCCTTCCTAACTATTGCATTAATCTCCTCCTAACCAGCAATGCTACCCCACCTCCTTTTCCTTTTATTCTATCCTTCCTGAATGTTGAATACCCCTGGATGTTGAGTTCCCAGCCCTGATCCTCCTGGAGCCACATCTCTGTAATCCCAATCACATCATATTTGTTAACATCTATTTGCACAGTTAATTTATCCACCTTATTACGGATACTCCTTGCATTAAGACACAAAGCCTTCAGGCTTGTTTTTTTAACACCCTTTGTCCTTTTAGAATTTTGCTGTACAGTGGCCCTTTTTGTTCTTTGCTTTGGGTTTCTCTGCCCTCCACTTTTCCTCATCTCCTTTCTGTCTTTTTCTTTTGTCTCCTTTTTGTTTCCCTCTGTCTCCCTGCATTGGTTCCCATCCCCCTGCCATATTAGTTTAAATCCTCCCCAACAGCACTAGCAAACACTCCCCCTCTGACATTGGTTCCGGTCCTGCCCAGGTGCAGACCGCCCGGTTTGTACTGGTCCCACCTCCCCCAGAACCGGTTCCAATGCCCCAGGAATTTGAATCCCTCCCTGCTGCACCACTGCTCAAGCCACGTATTCATCTGCGCTATCCTGCGATTTCCTACTCTGACTAGCACGTGGCACTGGTAGCAATCCCGAGATTACTACTTTTAAGGTCCTATTTTTTAATTTAGCTCCTAGCTCCTTAAATTCGTTTCATAGGACCTCATCCCTTTTTTTTACCTATGTCGTTGGTACCAATGTGCACCACGACAACTGACTGTTCTCCCTCCCTTTTTAGAATGTCCTGCACCCGCTCCGAGACATCCTTGACCCTTGCACCAGGGAGGCAACATACCATCCTGGAGTCTCAGTTGCGGCCGCAGAAACGCCTATCTATTCCCCTTACAATTGAATCCCCTATCACTATCGCTCTCCCACTCTTTTTCCGGCCCTCCTGTGCAACAGAGCCAGCCACAGTGCCATGAACTTGGCTGCTGCTGCCCTCCCCTGATGAGTCATCCCCCTCAACAGTACTCAAAGCAGTGTATTTGTTTTGCAGAGGGATGACCACAGGGGACCCCTTCCTTGCGCTGCTCTTCCTGCTGGTCTTCCATTCCCTATCTGGCTGTGGATCCTTTACCTGCGGTACGACCAACTCGCTACACGTGCTACTCACGTCATTCACAGCATTGTGGATGCTCCAGAGTGAATCCACCCTCAGCTCCAACTCCGCAACGCGGTCCGTCCGGAGCTGGAGGCAGCTGCACTTCCCGCACACATAGTCGTCAGGAACACTGGAGTCATCACTGAGTTCCCACATGGTACAGGAGGAGCATAACACGTGACCGAGCTGTCCTGCCATGACTTAACCCTTAGATAAGCAACAACAATGCTAAAGTTTACTCACTGTTATAGAAGAGAAAAAAGAAAAACTACTCACCAATCATGTCCATCATGGGCAAAAAGACTTTCGAAAGGCCGTGGTGCAACAAGGCCTCAAGGCCAGTCTTAACGCCAGTTCGCATGAAACTAAGAACTTATACAAATGAACTGATTCCCGTAATCGGCAGTGCTACCGTAAAGGTCTCCTACGATGGAGCGGTGCACAAGCTACCACTCTGGGTGGTACCGGGCGAGGTTCCCACGCTGCTCGGCAGGAGCTGGCTGGGAAAGTTACGCTGGAACTGGGACAACGACCGAGCGCTGTCGCCCGCTGATGACACCTCGTGTGCCCAAGTCTTAAACAAGTTCCCTTCGCTGTTCGAACCAGGCATCGGGAAATTCCAAGGAGCAAAAGTGCAGATCCACCTAATTCCGGGGGCGCGACCCATCCATCACAAGGCAAGAGCAGTATCGTACATGATGAGAGAAAGGGTAGAGATCGAGCTAGACCAGCTGCAAAGAGAAGGCATCATTTCACCGATCGAGTTCAACGAGTGGGCCAGTCCCAATGTCCCAGTCTTCAAGGGAGACGGCACCGTCAGAATCTGTGGCGATTACAAAGTAACTATCAACCGTTTCTCCCTGCAGGACCAATATCCACTACCAAAAGCAGATGAGCTCTTTGCAACACTGGCGGGAGGAAAGACGTTCACGAAGCTGGATCTGACTTCAGCCTACATGATGCAGGAACTGGAGGAATCATCAAAGGCCCTCACCTGCATCAACACGCATGAAGGTCTTTTTATTTATAACAGATGCCCATTTGGAATTCGATCAACGGAGCGATATTTCAGAGAAACATGGAAAGCTTACTGAAGTCGGTCCCGCACACCGTAGTCTTCCAGGACCACATCTTGGTCACAGGTCGGAACACAGTCGAGCATCTGCAGAACCTGGAGGATGTTCTTAGTCGACTCAATCGCGTGGGGCTCAGGTTAAAACGCTCGAAGTGCGTTTTCCTGGCGCCTGAAGTGGAGTTCTTGGGAAGGAGGATTGCGGCAGACAGCATCAGGCCCACCAACGTGAAGATGGAGGCAATCGAGAATGCACTGAGGCCATAGAACGTGACGGAGCTGTGGTCGTTTCTGGAACTCTTGAACTACTTTGGTAACTTCTTACCGGGTCTCAGCACACTGTTAGAACCACTGCATGTCTTACTACAAAAAGGGACGAATGGGTTTGGGGCAAAAGCCAAGAAAATGCCTTTGTAAAAGTGAGAAAATTGTTATGCTCAAACAAATTGCTTGTGTTGTATCATCCATGTAAGCGTTTGGTACTAGCATGTGATGCGTCGTCATATGGCGTCGGGAGTGTATAAGCTAATGATTTTGGGAAACTGCAACCGGTTGCTTATGCATCCAGGAGTCTGTCTAAGGCTGAGAGCGCCTACAGCATGATTGAGAAAGAAGCATTAGTGTGTATCTATGACGTAAAGAAAATGCATCAATACCTGTTTGGGCTAAAATTCGAATTGGAAACTGACCATAAGCCACTAATATCCCTGTTTTCCGAGAGTAAAGGGATAAATACCAACGCATCGGCCTGCATCCAGAGATGGGCGCCCACGTTGTCCGCCACAGGTCAGGCACAGAAAACTGCGCCGATGCTCTCAGTAGGCTGCCATTGCCCACCGCGGGGGTGGAAATGGCACAGCCCGCAGATTTAGCCATGGTTATGGAAGCATTTGAGAGTGAGCAATCACCTGTCACTGCCCGGCAGATCAAAATCTGGATGAGCCAGGACCCCTTATTATCCCTAGTCAAAAGCTGTATGCTTCACAGGAGCTGGTCCAGTGTCCCAGTGGAAATGCAGGAAGAGATAAAGCCTTTCCAGCGGCGCAAAGATGAAATGTCTATACAGGCAGACTGCCTTCTGTGGGGCAATCGAGTAGTGCTTCCCAAGAAGGGCAGAGGCACCTTCATCAATTACCTCCACAGTACCCACCCAGCCATCGTAATGATGAAAGCAATAGTCAGATCCCACATGTGGTGGCCCGGTATCGATGCGGACTTAGAGTCCTGCGTTCACAGACGTAATACATGTTCGCAGTTAAGCAATGTACCCAAGGAGGTGCCGCTAAGCTTGTGGTCCTGGCCCTCCAAACCGTGGTCTAGGGTACACGTCGACTATGCAGGTCAGTTCTTGGGTAAAATGTTCCTTGTGGTTGTAGACGAGTACTCCAAGTGGATTGAATGTGAGATAATGACAGCTAGCATGTCCGCTGCCACTACTGAAAGCCTGCAGGCCATGTTTGCCACACACGGCCTACCCGATGTCCTGGTGAGCGACAACGGGCCATGTTTTACCAGTGCTGAGTTCAAAGAATTTATGACCCGTAACAGGATGAAACATGTCACATCTGCCCCGTTTAAACCAGTGTCCAATGGTCAGGCAGAGAGAGCAGTGCAAACCATCAAGCAAGGCTTGAAGAGGGTAACTGAAGGCTCACTGCAGACTCGCCTATCCCGAGTCCTGCTTAGCTACCGCACGAGACCCCACTCACTCACTGGGATCCCACCTGCTGAACTGCTCATGAAAAGAGCACTTAAGACAAGGCTCTCATTAGTTCACCCTGATCTACATGAACAGGGAGAGAGCAGGCGGCTTCAATAAAGTGCATACCATGATAGCGTAAATGTGTCACGCGAGATTGAAATCAATGATCAATGATGTATTTGTATTGAACTATGGACAAGGTCCCAAGTGGCTTCCCGGTATTGTTGTGGCCAAAGAGGGGAGCAGGGTGTTTCGGGTCAAACTTTCAAATGGATTCATTCACTGGAAACACTTAGACCAAATCAAACTCAGATTCACGGACTATCCTGAGCAACCCACCTTGGACCCTACCTTTTTGATCCCCCAACATACACACCAGTGGCAACCGGCACCATGGTTGACCACGAAGCAGAACTCATCATCCACAGCAGCGCAGCATGACCCAACATACCAGGCAGCCCAGCAAGGCCAGCTGCACAGCAGCCCAGCGAGGGCCCAACAAATGAGTCAACAATACCAGCTTTCACACCGAGATGATCAACCAGGGCAAGAAGGGCTCCAGATCAACTCACATTGTAAATAGTTACACTATTGACTTTGGGAGGGGGCGGGCGGGGGGGTGAGTGTTGTTATATATGTAAACTTGTATTTACTCTGTACCGCCACCTGAGGGCTCATCCCCTGGAGTCCCAAGGGATCCCATAATCCTTTGGGAGCACATGTATTTAAGGAGGCCTGATAGGTTGGAGAGGCACTCTGGAGACCTGCAATAAAAGACTAAGGTCACACGTTACTTTGAGCTCACAGTGTTCAGTCTGACTCTTTCTCCATATATAACAGAGACCAAATCTGTACCAAGTACCTAGGTGTGATCTCACCAAGGCGTTATATAATTGCTGCATGACTTCCTTGTACTCCTTCTCAAAAGCATTGAATCTTCCTGGTTGTGGCGGCATTGGTGCCAGCTTATCTCTAGTAACATGCCTCAAGAGCCAGACTTCATGTAGAAGGTTGAAAGTGAGTGCCAGCACAGTATTTCACTGTGAGGAGTCTCCTAACCCAATACTGTCTTCGCCCAACATCAGCATTTGCAAGACAGAAATTGTGATATGATTGTGGAAACCTATTTTGGGGGGGCTTTCCTTCGATTTCCACGACCCCCATCCTAAGCTAAGTGGGTGTTAATTACTTTATCCTCTGTTAACGAGAGATGCTATAAGCTTTGCAGTTTAATGTTGGAGTGAAGGTTGTTGGGCGCAGGGAGTTCCATGTAGGTAAGTAAGTCTGCACTTGCATTCAATAACAATTTGCATTTATAAAGAACCTTTAACAGGAAACTGTCGCAAGGTGCTGAAAACTTTTTGGCAAAGAATACTATTTGTAAAAAAGCCAATGTTTATGCACTGCATGTTATGTATTGTAGTTCAGTAATGTACATAATGGAATGACTGAAATTTGTATCTGTACCATTGTGATATGGAAGTGAGTGGTAAAACATATTCAGTATGTCGGGAATATTAAATTTCCCATATTCAGTCTATAAGCATTAGCAGGTCAGGGACCAATCTTTATCCTTTTCCCTAACATATACACAGGAACTAGAATGGATTTCTACCATACCTGTTAGATTACGAGTCAATTACCGCAGAATTATACTACAATCCAAACTCGAGACTTAAAAGTCAGACACAAATATATTAATTTTTTATCAAAGTTAACAATGCCATTGTGCAAAGCATTCAGAATTACAACAGACATTGAAGTGAAGGTTCTTAGCTGAAAAAGTTTAGTAATATGAATGTATTGCAGCATACATCCAATATGGTGTGGTGCTTTAACAAAATACTTTTGGAAATATAGGTACACCAGGTCATGTGACTTAACGCAGTATTTTGCTTTTGTATTAATGTTTAATTCACTGTCACTTCCAGGAATGACCACCTTGAAGAAGTTCTGCTCTTCTATCCGACGGGATTTCCGTTTGTTTCTGTTACTTTGTTCACCTTCATTGCTTTCTGCTTCCCTTCTCGTGTTTGATCAGGTATCGACCAAAGCTCACTTTCACATCCGCATCTCTTTCCTCAGCAACTGTTTCTGGCTCCAAATTATTCCACGTGGATTCCAACTGAAATTCCACCCTTTATGTTTCGGATACACCCATGATTACAGATATTGCCAAGAAAGAAATCCTCACTTTCTGCCCCACCAGCTTCCACATTCAACGGATTATCCTCTACCACCTCCAACATGATGCCACCAAACACATCTTCCCTCCCCTCTCCTTTCAGCATTCTGGGTGGACCATTCCCTCCGTGACACCCTGGTCCTCTCCTCAAACACCCCTCAACATCCTCTCCCCTTCCCACAGCACCGGCCCGTACAAGCACAGGAAATGCAACACCTGCCGTTTTACCTCCTCCCCTCCCACCATCGGCCCAAACACCCTTTCCAGGTGAAACAATGATTTACTTGTACTTGCATAGGATTACATAGGATATAAGGCACAGAACCAGGCCATTCGGCCCTATCAGTCCATGCCGACGTTTATTCTCCACTCAAGCCTCCTCCCATCTTTCCTCATCTAAATCTATCACCATAACCCACTATTCCCTTCTCCCTCATATGCTTGTCCAGCCTCCCCTTAAGTGCATCTATTCTATTCGCTTCAACCACTCCCTGCGGTAGCGAGTTCCACATTCTCACCACTCTCTGGGTAAAGAAGTTTCTTCTGAATTTCCCCATTGGATTTCTTGGTGACTATTTTATATTGAAGACCTCTAGTTATGCTCATCCCCAAAAGTGGAAAGTTCTTTCAATTTAGTATGGTGCATTCGCTGCTCATGAGGTGGTCTCCTCTACATTAGGGAGACCAAATGCAGATTGGGTTATCGCTTCGTGCAAGCATGACCCTGAGCTTCCGGTCACTTGCCATTTTAATTCTGCACCCCACTCACACTCTGACCTCTCTATCCTTCGTTTCCTACGATGTTCTAATGAAGCTTGAGGAACAGCACCTTATCTTTCGATTAGGCATTTTACAGCCTTCTGGACTCAACATTAAATTCAACAATTTCAGACCATAACCTCTGCCCCCATTTTTTCAGACAGCAGCTGTCGGTAGTTGTAATATATGCACCTGTCTGTATGCTCACAGGTTGTGAGTGGCTGAGCCTCAAGCATGTGGGGAGATCCCGTCTGAACTGACCCCCGTCCGGACGGAATTCCTCATCGGCGCCAAACCCCGGAACCTCCCTCGGGAGCCGGCGCCTCACAACTTGAGCCGCCTCGGGGAAATCCCCTCCGTGCCTTTCAGTTCTGCGCGGAGGGGTTTCCTGTACGGGCTGCTCCTGCACACTCTCAACTTTGCCATCCTCGTCTGCCGTCCGGACACGCCATGGCGTACCATCTTGCCGTCCGGAGGAGGCGGGGGTCCCCGATGGAGTGCACTCTACGCGGGAGTCCTCCCACTATTTATCGGGGACTTGGCCTGGAGAGTGGTGCACGGAGCAGTCCCGTGCAATAAATTTTTAAGTCGATTCACAGGCTCCCAGGCCGCTTGCAATTTCTGCGGTCTGGAAGAGTCCGTGTTCCACGTTTTTACTGAATGTGCGAGGTTGCAGCCCCTGTTCCATTATTTAAAGGGGCTGCTCCTCAATTTCTGGTTGCACTTCAGTCCCACACTCCTGATCTTCGGGCACCCTGTGCGGAGGCGAGCGGGTAGGTCCGAGGCCCTCCTCGTAGGACTGCTCCTGGGCACGGCCAAGTGGGCCATCAGCCGGTCCAGGCAGCGGGCGGTCGAGGGGGTCGTTCAGCCTGACTGCCTGCCTCTCTTCCACGCCTACAACCGGGCCAGGGTCTCCCTGGAGATGGAGCACGCGGTGTCCACCGGTACGCTTGCGGCCTTCCGCGAGAGGTGGGCGCCGGAGGGACTGGAGTACATTGTCACCCCCGGCAACCAAATTTTAATTTGACTTTATATGTTTTAAAGTTTAATTTGTTTTAGTTGCCGTGTTTTTAGTGTCCCCCTCCCCTTTTATAGGGGGCACTTGTATATATATCTCTGGTTTTACTGCCCAAAAAAAACAAAAAAACCCCACAAAAATCACAAAAAAACCCAAAAAAAGAACAAAAACAAAGGGCATGTGAAAAGTGTTTAGAGTGTCCCCCAGATCATGGGGCACTTGACTTAAATGTTTAATTTTGTCCTATCAAAAGAGTTGTGAGTGGCTTAGCCAGTCACGTGATGTTCACAAGACTCAATAAAACCCCAGTCAGTTGGGTCAAGGTCATCCACAATGAGGTATGCAGTTGCGAGCCCAGTGGACGAACTGGTAATGTGTAGTTTGATTGTTAAACCTCTGTTAATAAACCAGCTAGTTCTTAATAGCAATGTATTGCTATGAATTCCTAAGCAAAGAACCCATGAAGCAAAAACTTTACAGTAGTGTTTCTGTTGTTGCCATTTACCATCTTTTGTTTCTTTATTTGTCCCCTTTTGCCTTGCACCATCATCCCTGTTATCATTCCTGTCTTCCACCCTATCACAGGCCTTCCATTATGGTCTTCCTTCCCCAGCGCCCCTCTCCCTGCTTGTGTACTTGCTTAAAACCTGTTACATCAGAAACATTTCTAGTTCTGATGAAGGTCAGCAACCTGAAATGTCAACTCCACAGATGCTGCCTAACCTGCTGAGTATTTCCAGCATTTTTTGTTTTTATGCCCATATTTTAACTCACACCAAGTCCCATTCACCCATCACTCCTGTGTTTACTGATTTACATTGGCTCTCATTTCACCAAAGCCTCGATTTTAAAAGTCTCATCCTCATGTTCAAATCCCTCCATGGCCTCACCCTTCCCTATCTATGTAACCTCCTGCAACCCACTGAGAACTCTGTGTTCCTCCAATTCTGGCCTCTTGTACATACCCTACTTCCTTCGTCACTCCATTGGCAGCGTGCCTTTAGCTGTGTAGGCCCTAACCTCTGGAATTCTCTCACTAAACCTCTCTGCCTCTCCTCCTCTAAAACGCTTCAAAAAACCAACCTCTAGTCCAAGCTTTTGGTCACCTGTTCTAATGTCTCCTTCTTAGGCTCAGTGTAACTTTTTGTATGACATAAATAGTAAAAGGGTATTCAAAGGAAAGATGGGGACAAAGGGACCCTGGCTGCGTGGATACAAAATTGGCTAAGGGACAGAAAGCAGAGATAGGGGTGAACGGTTGTTTTTCAGACTGGAGAGAAGTGTGCAGTGGTGTTCCTCAGATGTTAGTGTTGGGACCACTGCTCTTTTTGATATATATTAATGACCTGGACTTGAGTATACAGGACAGAATGGTAAAAGTTTTCAGATGACACAAAACTCTGAAATGTAGTCAACAGTGAGGAGGATAGTAACTTCAGGAGGACATAGAGAGACTGGTAAAATGGGCAGACACATGGCAGATGAAATTTAATGCAGAAAAATGTAAAGTGATATATTTTGGTAGGAAGAATGAGGAGAGGCAATATGAATTAAATTGTCCAATTTTAAAGGGGGTGCAGGGCCAGAGAGACCAGGGGGTGTACGTACACAAACCTTTGAAGGTGACAGGACAAGTTCAGAAGGCTGTTAAAAAGGCACATGGGGTCCTTGACTTTATAAATTGAGGCATAGAGTATAAAAGCAAGGAAGTTATGCTAACCCTTTATAAATTACTGGATAGGCCTCGGCGGGAGTATTGTGTCCAATTCTGGGCACCATACTTTAGTCTTGAGATTAATGTGCAAAGTTAAAGCACATGGGATTGGGGGTAGTGTGCTGACATGGATTGAGAACTGGTTGTCAGACAGGAAGCAAAAAGTCATTGAAGGTTGGCATGCAGGTACAGCAGGCGGTTAAGAAAGCAAATGGCATGTTGGCTTTCATAGCGAGGGGATTTGAGTACAGGGCAGGGAGGTGTTACTACAGTTGTACAGGGCCTTGGTGAGGCCACACCTGGAGTACTGTGTACAGTTTTGGTCTCCTAACTTGAGGAAGGACATTCTTGCTGTTAAGGGAGTGCAGCGAAGGTTCACCAGACTGATTCCCAGGATGGCGCAACTGACATATCAAGAAAGACTGGATCAACTGGGCTTGTATTCACTGGAGTTCAGAAGAATGAGAGAGGATCTCATAGAAACGTTTAAAATTCTGACGGGACTGGACAGGTTAAATGCAGGAAGAATGTTCCCAATGTTGGGGAAGTCCAGAACCAGGGGTCACAGTCTAAGGATAAGGGGTAAGCCATTTAGGACCGAGATGAGGAGAAATTTCTTCACCCAGAGAGTGGTGAACCTGTGGAATTCTTTACCGCATAAAGTTGTTGAGGCCAATTCACTAAATATATTCAAAAAGGAGTTAGATGTAGTCCTTACTACTAGGGGAATCAAGGGGTATGGCGAGAAAGCAGGAATGGGGTACTGAAGTTGCATGTTCAGCCATGAACTCATAGAATGGCGGTGCAGGCTCGAATGGCCGAATGGCCTACTGCTGCACCTATTTTCTCTGTTTCTATGTTTCTAGGCCTTAGAGAGAGTGCATAGGAGATTTACTAGAATGGTACCAGAGATGAAAGACTTCAGTTACATGGAGAGACTAGAGAAACTGAAATTGTCCTCCTCAGAGCAGAGACGGTTAAGGGGAGATTTGATAGAGGTGTTCAAAATCATGAAATGTTTTGATAAGAGTAAATAAAGAGAAATTATTTCCAGTGGCACAAGGCTCAGTAACAGAGGACACAGATTTAAGGTAAGTGCCAAAAGAACCAGTGACGACATGCGGGAAAAAGATGTGTAGGGGGTGGTATCTGGGGTCAGGTTCACCTCTGACCTTCTGAGCGGTTCGAATCGCTCTCACTCCCTGGGTTCTAGACTCTGGATTTATTTGGGGGATGTGATAAAGCGCAGGAGACAACTGGTTTGGTGCAAAAGCACTTCAATTTTATTAAGGACAAGAAAATACAATGTCAAACTTATAATCACTTGAATAAAGAACACTATGTCCCACATTCAAAGGAGTTACAGAAAATAATACACCTCCCTCCTCCCAATGCCTAACTCTGACAAGGTTAAACTCCAGGGCAAACAGGGACTATGCTCACCAATCCTTTCTGGTCAGTTAGCGGTGGTTCGCGATTTCGGGGTTCGCTGGATTCTGTAGGTTCTGCTTGCCGTACCCCGAACGTTGTAGAAGACATCTCGCTGCGTAGGGTGCGTTTTGGATGTATGGGGTAAGTACCCACTTTCTTTCGTTAGAAATAGGTTTTTAAGTCTCTTAGGTACTGTTCTCACCTGTTGGTAGTCAGGACTTAGATTGTAGAGTGGAAACTTTCGATTCTTCGGTTTCTTCCTTGCGGAGTTTTGTTTTGAAGTTGGGCGATCGTAGTGTTTTTGATGGTATCACGTTGGCTGTGGTCAGTTGCTGCCGCAATGGTGATGTTCTTCCTTCCTTTTTGATTTCAGGAAGTCGAGGCTGGAAAAGCTAGTTAAAACTGCTGCGGTGGTCTCTCTCCCTTCTTGATGCTCTATGATGCTAGGCTGCTGTCTGCATATCTTCTGCTAAGCGTCCCTAGCAGTGTCTTCTGAAGCAAAAGCATAAGCCAGCATATCCTTTGTTAAAGCAGGGACCAGTTATACCTTTGGAGCTGTTCTAATCTTCGCGCCAAATCAGCCTGGATTCTTTGTTTAATTTTGCCGGGCTTGATATTTCTTTGTCATATTTTGGCGGGCCCATTAAAAGTTAACCTGTCTCGGATGTGTCGATCTTTTAAATCTGTTTCTTGATGGAAATATTAGCTTTGGTATTTGCGGTGTCTGTCTGTGCATGGGCTTTTCATGTGGGCTAGATGTGCCATTGTTATTGTGCATGTGCTGGAATGGTTTTCCAGTTCAGGATGATGGTTAGCTATCTCTGGGTTAATTGTTGCTATGTTGATGTCTCCTGGGGAGAAGGGTTTTCGAGTTTACACAATTCTCCCAGACAATTTGCTTTAGCTTCAATACCCCAGACAGTTTCAATACTCAAAACTGGTATCTCTGAAGGATAGTTCCTTTAGTTCTTAGCCCTGCCCACAGACCCATTCTGCCTTGTAAAATCCCAAATTCAATTAAAGTTCATAGTTTCTTCCATGTGCACTTTAGGATCTCAAACTTTCTGGTAGATAGTTCCAAATTAAATTTCCTTTCCAATGAGTCCAAACACTGGAGGGTGGGGGGGGGGGGGGGGGTTCCCATGAATTTTGCAACCCTTCAGATGTTACACAGCAAGTTATGATCTGGTATAGACTATCTGAAAGGGTGGAGGAAGCAGAATCAATAATAACCTTCAAAAAGGAATTGGATAAATACTTCAAGTGGTAGTAGAAACATTTGCAGGGAAAAAGCAGGGGAGTGGGACTAATTGGATAGCTCTTTCCAAGAGCTGGCACAGGCACAATGGGCCAAAAGCCCTCCTTCTGTGCTTTATTATGCTGTCCCTCCAACCACCATTTGCCACACACCTGTGATAGAGACTGTAGATCCCACATTGGTCTCATCAGTCACCTGAGAACTCATTTTAGTGTGGAAGCAAGTCATCCTCGACTCTGTGGGACTGCATAAGAAGACGACGATTCTATGATTACACTTCTGTGACTGGCCGTGGGACATTATACAATGTTAAAGTCACATATAGGCAAGTCCGGGACGGCAGATTTCCTTCCCTAAAGGACATTAGTGAACCAGATGGGTTTTTACGACAATCCAGTAGTTTCATGGTCACCATTACTGACACTAGCTATTTGTTCCAGATTTATTTAACATAAACACTATACCAACATTCCTTACTACTTATTGAATCATTTTTTCCTCCTTAAGATTAAGATCAGGCTGATTGTGCCCGTTGTTGCTAAGTCGTGTGTTTGGTTTGCAATGTCTAGTGTTAGCTGTGGCTCAGTGGGCAGTACACTCTTTGCTCTGAGTCAGAAGGTTGTGGGTTCAAATCCCACTCCAGAGACTTGAGCACAAAAATCTAAGCTGATGTCCAGGAGAGTGCTGCACTGTCAGAGGTACTCTTCCTATCATTGTGAAGCAGAATTCACTTGCATGCGAAGTTAAAACTGAGGCCCCGCCTGCCCTCTCAGGTGGATTTAAAAGATGCCATGGCACAATTTCGAAGAGCAAGGGGTGTTCTCCCCAGGGTCCTGGCCAATATTTATCCCTCAATCAACATCACTAAAAAAGAGATTATCTGGTCATTATCACATTGCTGTTTGTGGGAGCTTGCTGTGCGCAAGTTGGCTGCCGCGTTTCCCACATTACAACACTCCAAAAGTACTTAATTGGCTGTTAAGCGCTTTGAGACGTCCGGTGGTTGTGAAAGGCGCTATATAAATGCAAGTCTTTCTTTTTGCAAGCATTGATGTTGCCCAAGCCCAGATGCTCACCTGTTCCCAGGTGCAGCAGGGAGAGCCGCGCCCTCTCGTTGCCATGGCAGCGGGAGTGGGTGGTGCGAGGTCACGGCGGCCTGGTTGTCCCAGGCTCCTCCGCGCAGGGTGAGAGGTCAGGCCGCTGCTTGGCGGGCCGCGCCGCGCCGCCATTTTGATTGCCGGGGCTGTCCGTGTGGAGAGCGGCACCGAGGGGAGCAGCCATGGCGTACCGCGGGCAGGCGCCGAAAGTGCAGAAAGTGATGGTGCAACCAATCGTATCCTTGTGCAGGGGCCCCCGGAGGGGGAGAAAGAAAGAAAGGAAGGGAGGGAGGGAGAGGGAATTGCGAACGGGGGAGACGCGGCGGCGTGGCGGGATTGTGGCTGGAGGCCGGGGCCTGCCGCCTCTGTGTGTGTGTGTCTCTACCCCTCTCCCCGGGGCCTGCAGCCGGTAAGGAGCAGGAAAACAGCCCGCGAGGAGTAAGCCGCAGCCCGCGGGCCCCTCACAATCTCCACCCGAAACTCGGCACTTTGTGCACTCCTGGTGTGAGAAGCGAGACCTTGTGTACAGCAACCCGGAGCACCCATTGGCCCTGGGAGATGCAGTGTGTGTGTGTGAGGGGCTTCATCTCACATACATCCATCCACGTTACATTCCTCTTAACGTTTTAATATCTTTCAAACTTAAATTCATCTTATCGTTTTAATTAATTTCAAACTTAAATTCATCTTAACGTTAAAGTCATCTTCACGTTTTAATATATTTCAAACTTAAATTCATCTTATCGTTTTAATTAATTTCAAACTTAAATTCATCTTAACGTTAAAGTCATCTTCACGTTTTAATATCTTTCAAACTTAAATTCATCTTATCGTTTTAATTAATTTCAAACTTAAATTCATCTTAACGTTAAAGTCATCTTCACGTTTTAATATATTTCAAACTTAAATTCATCTTATCGTTTTAATTAATTTCAAACTTAAATTCATCTTAACGTTAAAGTCATCTTCACGTTTTAATATATTTCAAACTTAAATTCATCTTATCGTTTTAATTAATTTCAAACTTAAATTCAACTTAACATTAAATTCATAATGTTAAATTCATCTTAACGGTTTCATTCATTTTAAAGTTATTCTTTAAAAAGAAAGACGTGCATTTATATAGCGCCTTTCATGACCACCAGACGTCTCAAAGCGCTTTACAGCCAATGAAGGAAGTACTTTTGGGAGTGTTGTAATGTGGGATCTTAAATTAAGTTGATCTTAAATTTAAATTCATAATGTTAAATTCATCTTAACGGTTTCATTCATTTCAAAGTTAAATTCGTCTTAATGTTAAATTCCTCAACAGTTTAATTCACTTCAAAATTATTCTTAAAAAAGAAAGACTTGCATTTATCTAGTGCCTTTCATGACCACCAGACGTCTCAAAGTGCTTTACAGCCAATGAAGTACTTTTAGGAGCGTTGTCGCTGTTGTAATGTGGGATCTTAAATTAAGTTGATCTTAAATTTAAATTCAGAATGTTAAATGTGTCTTAACATTAAATTCCTCTTAGCGGTTTCATTCATTTCAAAGTTAAATTCATCTTAAAAAGAAACACTTGGACAAGATGTGGAGACTGGGTCATTGAATATATTTAAGGTGGAGATAGTTTTGAACGATAAGGCAGTGAAGGGTTATGGGGAGTGGGCAGGGAAATGGAGTTGAGGCCAAGATCAGATCAGTCATGATCTTATTGAATGGCGGAGCAGGCTCGAGGAGCCAAATGGCCTACTCCCGCTCCTATTTCTTATGTTTCATTTATATAGCGCCTTTCATGATCATCAGACGTCTCAAAGCACTTTACAGCCAGTGAAGTACTTTTGGAGTGTGGTCACAGTTGTAATATGGGATCTTAAATTAAGTTGATCTTAAATTTAAATTCAGTTTAGTGTTAAATCCATTTTAATGTTAAATTCAACTCAAAGTTAAATTCACCTTAAATTAAGTTGAGTCGTTGAATATATTTAAGGTAGAGATAGACAGATTTTTGAACCACGGGGGAGTCGAGGGTTATTGGGAACTGGCAGGAAAGTGGAGTTGATCTTATTGAATGGCGGAGCTGGCACAAGGAGCCAATAGTCTGCTCCTGTTTCTTATGATCTAAACGTTAAATTTGTCTAAACGTTAAATTTGTCTTAAATTATGTTGATTTTAACAATAGAATTAAATAATCTGATCTGTGACGTGGAATATTCAGTGGTAATTTGTGGGCTGAGAGCTGAAAAGTGCCAGAGCAGGCGGTTTTCAACTAAATACTTTTATGTTCACTCGTCATGTCACTTGTGGTTTTGCACATGGGGAGGGCTGACTAAGCACAACAAATTATATTTGTATGGTGCCTTTAAAGTAGTAAAACATCCCAAGGCACTTTATGGGAGCATTATGCACCAAAATTTGACACCGAACCACATCAGGAGATATTAGGGCAGGGGTGAGAAACGCTTGGTCAAAGAGGTAGGTTTTAAGGAGCGTCTTAAAGGATGGGAGATGGGTGGGGAGGCGTAGGGAGGGAATTCTAAAGATAGGGCAGCTGAAGGCATGGCCACCAGTGAGGCAATTAAAATTGGGGGGGTGTACTGGAAGCCAGAATTGGAGGAATGCACAGATCTCGGAGAGTTGTAGGGATGGAGGAGATTAGAGAGAGGGCCATGGAGCGAGTTGAAAACAAGGATGAGAATTTTAAAATTGAGACGTTACAGAAACTGGGGGCCAATGTAAGTCAGCAAACACAGGGGTGATGGGCAATGTTCCTGCACAGCTGGGAAGCAGTCTGGAGGTCCCGTGCAGGCTACTCACTGGCTTTACAATGGAAATAACAGCAAATTTGAAAAAAATTGAATGGTCCATAAAGCCAGTTAAAGGGCCCGGATATCCCCCAAAAATTACAAGGAGCATTGATGATGGGTGAATGTGAAGTCAGGTTAAAGGTTATGGGATGATTGGAGCATGGAATGCAGGTGTGGTTTTGATATTACCATTGTAAATTTCTATATCCACGTAATTGCACCCTTCTTCCCTCCCAGTGTAGGCGCCACCACAAGCAGGAGTGTCTTTACTGCATGAGAAGTTTACGGGCAGTTTCTATAATAAAAGTGGACATGGGAGTTTATAATGCAAAATATTGACGGCACATTTGAGGATGCAAGATTTTTAATATTACTAGATAGTCGGGATAGTGTGGGAAGGTGGAGTTGAGGTAGAAGATCAGCCATGATTTTATTGACTGACGGAGCAGACTCAAAGGGCAGAATGGCTTAATCCTGCTATTTCGTATATTCTTAACAAATTTTTTATTAATATACTGAATCTGACGTGACTTCCAGTAGTCAGCCTAGATGATGGCATCAATAAATGTGTTTAGTCTCTGGGGGGGACTCCCGGATGGCGGATTTAACAACCCATACAAATCAGGAAGATCCCAGTTTGATCCCGAATTTACAGCTGATCTTGACCACAGACAGGTATGGGCATGGCAGCTGGCTTTAATTTCCTTGGTTCGAGGGGAAAATCAGCTTGGCTTCCTCGTCCTGATCCTCAGGAATGCTTTCTGGAAGTGGATGTCAGAGTAGGATTGAGCTTCTGGTGCTTTTTCTAGTTGAATAGTTTGCCACCAATGGCCCCATTAAGCTGTGCGGCACTCGAGCTCTCGCTCACCGGCTTATAAATGGAAAAACCGCGAACGCGTGGAAATTTGAATGGGCCGCATAACCGAAGAAAATGAAGGGGATCATTGCTTGCCACCACTTACTGTTGAGACACATGAGTAATGGCCATTTGGGGGATGGTTATAGGCATCGTAGGTCATGTGCTTTGGTTGTAAACAATTTCAAGGTAGCAATGATATTGCATTAGATTGCTGACCATACTACAGACTGGTTATAGAGAGCATGTTGGGTGAATACAGATCTTGCTTTGGAGATGTTTACAGTATAACATGCATGTAACTGTGTTCCTTAACCGAATGCAACAGAATCTTATTTTTAGATACCTTCAGAACGTAAGTACACGTTATTTAATTTTAGTCTATTACATTAAATATTGCAGTAATGCTTAATTGTTGCACTTGATAAGGGAGTGCAACTTATTCCTAACTTTGCTGCAGTAGTTCAGCAAAGACCAGTTTGAATCTTGGCAAGTGTCAGCCTGAGCTCAGTGGCAACTGAATCAATATCGGGCGTTCAAACCCCATTCCAGAGACTTGAGCATACAATCTAGGCTGACGTCAGTGCAGTACCAAAGGGCTCCTGCACTGTCTGAGGTGCTGTTTTATTCTAACGAATTCAAAATATTTTTAAATAATTTAATCCTAACTTAAAAATGCCTTTTTCTTTACTGTAGCGATCCAGAATCCAAGTATGGTTATATGAACAAGTCAACATGAGGATAGAAGGCTGTATAATTGTAAGTATAACATCTAAGCTGTAGTTCTGATGTGCAGCGAACAGTTTTAGGCTATAGATAGACTGAAAATCAGGATAGTTCTCTTGGCTAACAACTAACCAGAAAGTCTGAAATCACCTCAGGTGGATTTAACCATCAATTGTAGCGATGTTATGTTCATTCTAAATGTGCTTAGTGATTTTTGTGGTGTAAGCTTTTGCGGTACAGTTACAAGGCAGAGCGATGGGGCATGTTTTTCTTTTAACGTTGAACCCACCCCCATGATCGAAGCTTAAACCCAAACATCAGACAGGCTATTTTGTCTATTACAGGTTGGCTGCAGGGTAGCATTGGTAGAAAATGGTGGACATATACAGTAGGTTAGTGAGCATCAGAAAAGATAGGTTGATGTTTCAGAGCTGAGTGTCTAACCCCAGGACATTTACTTGTGGGTTCCCTTCGGTTGCTAACAGAGCTGTGCATTTCTAGCATTTGTAGTTTTTATCTATGAGAATGTGGGACGAAGCACAAAGTTTCTATGAATCTGTGTGGTTGTGCTCTTGTGTCTTGCTGAAATAAATGACTTAGGCAGTGCCTTAAATTGGCATTGTTGGTGCCATCCTTTGTGTGTGATGTTAAACGAATGTGTGGCGTCTGCCTGTTCTGATGGATGTTGGATACCATGGCACTATTTGAAGATCCGAGTGATCTGGTGCCCTACTCAGTATTCCCCTCTGAACCAATTGCCAATAACGACTTGATCCCAAACATTAGTTAAATCCAAGAATTGCACAATGAATGCAGCATTTGAACCAATCTCCCTAATTATCACCACAAAACCTGATTTTGTTCACCTTTCGGGTGTGAAAGGAGACAGCATATAAAGAAAGGAAGAAATGTTGCACGTGATCAGCAAGAATCTATTCCGACATCTTTCTAGCAGCTCTCTGCTGTGCTCAGTCTGCACTCTGGCGACAGAAGTCTCTGAAAATCTATTAGTTTGCTGCACAATACTGCAGCATGGCTGATACCTTCTTGGCCTGAGGTTACTGTGAATTTTGATTCTGATTTGTGATTGTCCTCTGCTCTGTGAGCTAGACAGGCAACGGAGCCAGCTGAGATTATTTGCGTCGTAGAAAGTAATTGATGCCTTTTTCCCCCTTAGGGGTTTGATGAATACATGAACCTTGTATTGGATGATGCAGAGGAAATTCACATGAAATCAAAAGCAAGGAAACCGTTGGGTAAATGGGTTAACATGGCCCTGCTCTTTCAGTATTGTATCTTTATCTTTGTGTGTGTGTGTGTGTGTGTGTGTGTGTGTGTGTGTGTGTATACATACATACATACAACAATACATTGTGTAAAAATCTGCCAAGATGTGTTTTCCTCTCAGGCAGTGTACCTTTTCTCTCCTTCCTTCCACCAAAACTGTTGTTGGTGCATCTGACTAGTGAGATGCCACCCTTTTGATCAGAAAGGCAATGAATTATGACAGGCTTCTTGACGTTTGTGTTGAATTACAGCCAGGTGGTCACATGAAAGCACTGCTACGGAATAAGTGTCTGAAATTACCTCAAGGGATATGCTTAACTACTTAGAGGGACAACTGGCCTGTAGCCACATGAGAGTAAATGCACAGGTGTAATATAATACTAGGAAATGTGGTGAGTTAACTGGCCACAACCAGGGTAGCGCTGCAGTTGGTCTCCATTCCTCAAGGCCAGCGACAGGGAAAATCAGCCCAGCTTGCTGCTCCCGATTGCAAAAGGGGGACATGTATGAAAGTCGTGGCGGATGTTAGTTGGGGATAGGATTGAGTCTGATTGTAATGCACTCCCAGGGATGTTAACTAGTCCCCTGACACTATGTCCATTTAGTCAAGGTACTGGGCAGCTGTCAGAATTGTGAAATTGTACCCCAGTAAGTAAGAGTCGCTATCAGGAAAGGGAAAGAATTGGAATGAAAGAGGAAAAAATGCTATGTCTTGGTATAATTCATCCGTAAGGTTTGATCTGTTTTATCTTTGTATTGTGCTGCTGAAATTTTAATTTGACTTGTACAAGAACGTAGGAGCAGGAGTAGGCCATGCAGCCCTTTGAGTCTGCTCTGCCATTCAATGAGATCATGGCTGATCTTCTACCTCAACTCCAGTTTCCTGCCCGATCCCCATGTCCCTTGATATGCTCAACTAGATTACCTAGTGACCGAGGGCCGTACGGCTCTTTGTCGGCCGGCGCGGACACGATGGGCCGAAATGGTCTCCTGCGCTAGAAATTTCTATGTTTCTATATATAGAAAATATTTTAAGGAGTTTAAATGTACCCAGTGGTGTACAGCGTACCTCTTCAGGTGCAGTCTCCCGAATACTTAACAATGATTAGAGGAGGATGCATGTCAGCCCGTTTCGGTATTTAAAACCTTTTGCATTATCACCTTGTCCATGCAGCTAATCGAGAACTGCAATGGGTTGGTCTTTGTGTTCTAAATTTTATAGTTGAATCTAAAGTCCTTTCACCTTTTCACATCCAGCGGAATGGCTTTTGTTAATGTTTCTGTCGATATAGAATCGTTTGCCAGCTTGGCTTAGTTGGTAGTTCGAGCCCCACTCCAGCAAGTGAGCACATTACAGTACTGAAATGTTAGCGTAGGTTCTGAGGGAGTGTTGCATTTTGGAAGTTGCAATCTTTCGGGTGAGGCATTAATCCGATCCCCATTCTACCTGTTTTGGTAAAAGATCACAAGCCACTCTTCAAAGAAGGGCTTTGAATTCTCCTGGTGTACTGGCTAACATGTTTCCCTCACCAAAAACAGATTAGCTGGCGATTGGTCTCATTTGCCGTGTAATGTTCTCCCGGGTGCCCTTGCACACTTTACGGATAATTACAGTTGGTTGGTTGTGAAGCAATTTGACGCCCTGAACCACAGTCTTTTCTTTCCTCATTTCTCAGTGTAGTAAACGGCCAAAACAAGTAGTGATTGGATACACCTATTGGGTAAATACTGATTGTTCTGTGTATTTCAGTTTACTACAAACATCTCTTAATTTTGCACAATAGCACTGCAAGCGAAGGCTTGTCGACCCGAAACGTTAACTGTTTCTCTCTCCACAGATGCTGCCTGAGATTTCCAGCATTTTCTGTTTTTATTTCAAATTCCAGCATCCACAGTATTTTGCTTTTGTGTTGTAGCCCTCCAAACTATTCTTTGCACCAGTGTTGATGGAGCTTTATTAATTGATGCTGTTAAAACAAGTTTGTAGCTAAGCCATAGAATGAATTTTCATTTACATAATGCATTTTAGCATCTTTGGAATGTCCCAACAAATTACTCTTGTAAAAGCAAAATACCGCGGATGCTGGAATCTGGAATAAAAACAGAAAATGCTGGAAATCTCAGCGGATCAGGCAGCATCTGTGGAGAGGAAGCAGAGTTAACGTTTCGGGTCGATGACCCTTCGTCAGAACTGGAGAGTGTTTGGAAAAAACAGATTCTTAACAAGCACTGAAAGGGGGGGGGAAAGTAAGAACAAAAGGGAAGGTCTGTGATAGGGTGGAAGGCAGGAGAGAAGAGAGACAAAAGGGATGATGGGCCGAATTCAAATAGTAATGCCAGGAGTTAGAAAAACATTAGTCCCAATAGGGTGTGAATGTTGGGATAATGATCATTACACTTGTAATGCTGTTACTGTTATGTAGGCAAACGTGGCAACAATTTGTATCCAACAAGAACCCACAACTAGCAAATGAACTGACTAATCAGTCACTGTTTTTGGCAGTGTTTATTGGGGAAGGAAATGCTGGCCCGATTACTAGATTTCCCTGCAAATAATACAATGGGATCGTTTTATGTCCATCTGAACAAGCAGATGGTGACTATGGGTTAACATCTTGCCTAAAAGAATACAGCGGCAACAATGCTGCACTCCTTAAAGTGGACTGTGTGCTGAATCTAGGGGTAGGATTTGAATCCACAATCTGCTGACTCAGTGCTGAGATTGCTGCCAACTGACCTAAGCTGACATTAAGTCCCAGCTTTGATTCCCAAATCGTTTTAGGTTAGCCGATCTCTAGACACAATTCCAGGACCAGCACAGTTGGCTTAAGGAATTACCTTAAACATTCACTCCCTCCACCACCGGCGCACTGTGGCTGCAGTGTGCACCATTTACAAGATGCACTGCAGCAACTCGCCAAAGCTTCTTCGGCAGCATCTCCCAAACCCACAACGTCTACCAGCTAGATGGGCAAGGGCAGAAGGCGCATGGGAATACCATCACCTGCAAGTTGCCCTCCGGTCCAAGTCACACACCATCCCACGTGGAAATATATCACCATTCCTTCATTGTCGCTGGGTCACATTCCTGTAATTCTCTCCCTAACAGCACTGTGTGGGAGTACCTTCACCACACTGACTGCAGCGGTTCAAGAAGGCGGCTCACCACCACCTTCTCGAGGGCAATTAGGGATGGACAATGAATGCCAGCGACGCCCACATCCAGTGATGGATTAAAAAAAACATTGTTAGCCATGCTGTGTGTGCAGGTGGCAGGTATTGGGTTGAGCTGTGATGCTCCCTACCATTAAACAATATACCAATACTTGGCTGCCTCAGTTCACAAGGGGAGGTTATTATGGAGAAGTGGTTGTTCATTTAAAACAATTGTGGGTTTTTCTTTCCTTTTTCAGGTCGCGTTATGCTGAAGGGGGATAACATCACCTTACTACAGAGCGTTCACACCTAGGAGTGGCATCACTGGAATTGCATTTTCTATACCCTTCTTTGTTGCAAATAACTTCTAACTGTTTTGGTAGCATTTTGAATACCGTGGTCTCGTGGCTAAGCATATTACATTGTGACTTTTTGTACCTAAAGTAATGTTTTCTGAAATAAAAACGTAACTAACGATCCTTTCGTATTGGTCACCGTTGAAGATGAGATTGAAACAATCGCGTCTAGTTTGTTATAATTTACAATCGCCACGAGCACAAACTGGTAATGGTGCTGTTTGGAACCCCAAAAAAGTATGTTGGGACAGCTCCTTGAGTGATACAGAGCCAAATAGATCCATTTCCCTGTCCAATGATTTAGCTGATCTCGGCCAGAACAGCGGTTATGCGACGACAGATGATATCCATTCTCTTGGGATCAAACCCAAATGTCAGTCAACGTCTTCGGGGGTAGCGAAGAAAAGTGGGAGACAATGTGCTCTGTCATTTCTTTTTGGTTCAATGGGCCGTGTGGGCCATTCCATTTTTCGCACGTGCATGGTTATTTCCATTGTAAAGCTGCTGCGTGGGACCTCCAGACCGCCGTGCGGCTGCGCAGCTTAACGGGAACGTTGGTGGGAGAACGCCTAAAGCCTAATTTGTATTCACTTCCCCGTTGACCCTTCGATAGTCTTGGCATTATAAGCTCGCCATGTGAGGATTAGTAGGGGAGAAACTGTTTTGTGCCATTCCATGGTGTAGTATGGTGAAGCTTTTTTTTTGTACGCCACTTACAGTTTGAGTGGTCCAATGCCATTAAATTATGTTCCCAGCAGAAAAATGGTTTTCACAAGCAGTTCAGCATCTCCTTTGAGCTGAAGTTTGCAATCTTGCACATGATGCAAAGGGGATCGCATTAAACAAGATTAACAGTTGCCCTTCTAACAAGAGATTATGCATTGGGGTCACATGGCCCACATACTGTGCTCTCCTCTCCACTCCAAAGAGGAGGTAAATTGTCACTATCTGACTGCTGCATTCAGGCTAAAATCAACCCAGTACAAAACTAGCAGTAATAAGCAATAATACTGTTTCAAACTTAGAAACTAAATTATTTATACTACGGTAGAACTAAGTCTATGGCAAAAACTCCTTTTTGGTTGCCTTGCATAGAATAGGCAGCATCCTAGCTCATGCAGAGCCGCTTCCTAGTTATAGTCCTGCCAGTGTCAGCCATGGCTCAGTAGATAACGCACTCGCCTCTGAGTCAGAAGGTTATGGGTTCAAATCCCACTCGAGACTTGAGCACACAGAAATCTAGGCTGACACTCCAGTGCAGTGCTGAGGGAGCGCTGCACTGCTGGAGGTGCCGTCTTTTAGATGAAACACTAAACCGAGGCCCCTTCTGTTCTCTCAAGTGGACGTAAAAGATCCCATGGAACTATTTCAAAGAAGAGCAGGGAATTCTCCCCGGTGTCCTGGCCAATATTTATCCCTCAATCAACGTCACAAAAAAACAGATTATAGAAAATGCTGGAAATCTCAGCGGGTCAGGTAGCATCTGTGGAGAGAAAAACAGTTATTGTTTCAGGACCCTTTGTCAGAACTGGCGAATGTTCGAAATGAACAGATTCTTAAGGAGCACTGAAAGGAGGGGTGGGGGGGGAAAAGGACAAAAGGGAAGGTCTGAGGGTGGAAGGCAGGAAAGATTAGAGAGACGAAAGGGATGATGGGCTAACTTGAGATGGTAATGGCAGAAATTAGAATAAGATTAATCTAGTTAGGGTGTGAATGGCGGAATAAATACCAGCTGCCATCGGAGACAGAAAATAATTACATAAAACTGGGGAGGGGGGTGTTAAAAAAGGAGGAAAGGGAGCCAAATATGGTCTAAAATTGTTGAACACTATGTTGAGTCCAGAAGGCTGTAACATGCCTAAACGAAAGATGAGGTAGTGTTCCGTGAGCTTCACTGGAACAGTTTGGAGGCCGAGGACAAGATGTGGGAGTGGAGTGGGGAATTAAAGTGACAGACGACCTGAAGCTTGGGGTCACACTTGCAGACTGAATTGAGGTGTCAGCTGGTGATATTCCACCATGCACATCCTATCTAACTAACCTTTTTCTAACTTCTGCCATTACCATCTCAAGTTGGCCCATCATCTCTTTTGTGTCTCTAATTTCTCCTGTCTTCCACCCTATCACAGGCCTTCCCTTTTGTTCTTTCCTCCCCTCCCCTTTTCAGTGCTCCTTAAGAATCTAAGTACATTTAGAACCTTCACCAGTTCTAACGAAGGGTCATTGACCTGAAACGTTAAACTATCCACAGATGCTGCCTGGCCTGCTGCAATTTCCAGCATTTTCTGTTTTTATTTCAGATACCAGCATCTGCAGTATTTTGCTTTTGGAAAAAAAACATCTGGTTGTGGGAGCTTGCTTGGGTGCAAATTGGCTGCTGCATTTCCTACATAACAGTGACTACACTCCAAAATGGCTGTAAAGTGCCTCGAGACATCTTGTCATGAAAGGCGCTCTATAAATGCAAGTCTTTCCTTGAAACCAAGGAAGGCGCAGTTGGTCAAAGATCTTCCGAACTGGCAACTAATAAAATAGCTGAGGCGTGAACAGCTGTCTATTGGCCGTTGTATCTTTTGCTCTCAACACCTGCCAACAATAGTATAGAACCCATTTTTAATACCTGAAGAGAGCCTGTAAGTTTACGTAGGTTAAGCTTCCTCCGTGTTTTTTGAATGTTAATCAAACTTGACCTAATTAATTTCTGAACAGGCAGTGACTACAGCAAAGGCTTACAGTCTCATCGCTGAGAACGTGCAGAGATCAAGCGCAGGCAGCGGAAAGAGCATGCAGCAAACCAATCCCACCCACCCTTTCCCTCAATGACGATCTGTCCCACCTGCGACGGGGACTGTGGTTCTTGGATTGGACTGTACAGCAGAGTGGAAGCGAGTCTTCCTCGATTCCGAGGGACTGCCTATGATGATGATGACAGCCTGCCCACAAAACTAATAGCTCTCTAGACAATTTTCTGTATTCTCTTTGTTGCCCTCTCCGCCACAAGCCTGAGCCGCAGCGAGTTGGTCAACTTCCAGGCACATTCTATCCACAAACATAAAAAATGGGCATTTTCTGTATTTGAAGACAACCGCTTTACTTTAGATAATGACATTGTACAGCCCAACTCTCAATAATTTAGATATATTTGACTACTATATACAACTGATTTAATGTGAACTAATTCTTCACATTAATCTGCAATGTTATTGATCATGAAGGATTTCATGAATGCTGTGCGCCCAGTGGTTTCATGGGTAATAGAAGACTTTATATAGCGCCTTTCATGACCTCAGGACATCACTAAGCACTTTACAACAAATTATGTACTTTTGGAGTGCAGTCACTGTTGTAAGAAACGTGGCAGCCAATTTGTGCACAGCAAGGCTCCACGAACAGCAATGTGATAATGACCCAGTAGGTTTTTTTTTTAAGTGATGTTGATTGAGGGATAAATATTGGCCAGGACACTGGGGAGAACTCCTTTGCTCTTTTTCAAAATAGTGCCATGGGAACTTCCACGTCCATCAGAGAGGGCAGACGTATGATCCGAAAGTCGGTACCTCCGACAGTGCAGCATGCCCTCAGCACTGCGCTGGAGCGTCGGCCTAGATTTTTGTGCTCAAGTCTAGAAAGCGGGATTTGAACCCATAACCTCCTGACTCGGGCAAGAGTGCTACCCACTGAGCCACGGCCAACACTCCATAGTCAGTGTTCTCTTTGAAGTCAAGACGACTTGCAAGAGCTAATGTTAAAGACAACCCTTATTCCAATCCTGGCCTGTAACTGCAAGAGAGATGAGCAAATACCCCATTGGCTGGGTTTGATTAACTTGCCATCATGTGAAATTGCAGCAGTACTTAATTGGCTGTAAAGCACCTTGAGACATCCAGTTTTTTTTTCAAAAATATACTTTATTCATATAAAATTTTCATAATACATTGGAAAATAGTTCAGTACCTTGTGGTCAGCAATTCCATACAATTCGTTTGGATGCTGACATCAGTTTCATACAATGCACTAGCGTGCATTTCATTTCAAGATATAGTTTAGTACAATCTGTAAATCACGTTACATGTAGTACTGTGCAAATAAGGGTATTACATGTAGCAGATAAGAACAGGTTTACATTACATTCCAGGATACATTTCAATACTGATCACGAATCATGTTACATGTAGCACTATGCAGATGAAAGCAGTACACGGAACAGATGAGAATATATTTACATTTCTTTGCACAAGCAGGGAGGTCCTGCTGCAACTGTACAGAGTATTGGTGAGGCCGCACCTGGAGTACTGCGTGCAGTTTTGGTCACCTTACTTAAGGAAGGATATACTGGCTTTGGAGGGGGTACAGAGACGATTCACTAGGCTGATTCCGGAGATGAGGGGGTTATCTTATGATGATAGATTGAGTAGACTGGGTCTTTACTCGTTGGGAGTTCAGAAGGATGAGGGGTGATCTTATAGAAACATTTAAAATAATGAAAGGGATAGACAAGATAGAGGCGGAGAGGTTGTTTCCACTGGTCGGGGAGACTAGAACAAGGGGGCACAGCCTCAAAATACGGGGGAGCCAATTTAAAACCGAGTTGAGAAGGAATTTCTTCTCCCAGAGGGTTGTGAATCTGTGGAATTCTCTGCCCAAGGAAGCAGTTGAGGCTAGCTCATTGAATGTATTCAAGTCACAGATAGATAGATTTTTAACCATTAAGGGTTATGGGGAGCGGGTGGGTAAGTGGAGCTGAGTCCATGGCCAGATCAGCCATGATCTTGTTGAATGGTGGAGCAGGCTCGAGGGGCTAGATGGCCTACTCCTGTTCCTAATTCTTATGTTCTTATGTACAAGTTACGAAACAGTGTAGAGACTTTCATTATACATGGCACAATACAGGTGTTTTTCAGTACATGGTGCTCTATGTATACAGCAGATTAACAAGTACAGCCCGAGGGGGATCTGATTCCATCCCCTGGGTTTACCGTGGCGGAAGGGCCGTAAACTGTGGCGGCGACTGCACCAACCTTTAATGCGTCCCTCAGCACATACTCCTGGACCTTAGATTGCACCAGTCTGCAACACTCGGCCGTGGACATCTCCTTGCTCTAAGACCAGCAAGTTTCGGGAAGGCCAAAGTGCGTCTTTCACCGAGTTGATGGCTCCAGCAGCAGAAGGTCATCGCAAACAGGGTCAAGTCTGTTCTTGAGCTGGTGATCCACCCGGACCAGACCTGCGCTGTCCCCGGCAGGAAGATCTCTGATAGCCTCGCGCTACTCAGGGATACGATCGCCTACGTGCGGGACAGGAGGCTGGACACCTGTTTAATCAGCTTGGGCCAGGAGAAAGCCTTTGACAGGATATCGCACACGTACCTGATGGACGTACTCTCCAAGATGGGGTTTGGGGAGGGTATCCGCAATTGGATCCAACTGCTCTACAAGACATCAGTAGCACAGTTCTAATCAACGGGTGGGAAACTGAAAGCTTTCCGATCAGGTCTGGAATCAAGCAAGACTGTCCTCTCTCCTCTGTCTTGTTCGTGTGCTGTATCGAGCCCTTTGCCGAGTCCATCAGGAAGGATGCGGGCATTGGAGGGGTGACAATCCCAGGCAGCGGAGGCACTCAGGTCAAGACCTCCCTGTACGTCGCTGTCTTTTGCTCGGATCTGCAGTCGGTCCGCAGATTGCTCACAATCTGCGACCAGTTTGAACTGGCCTCGGGGATCAAAGGTTAATCGCAGCAAAAGCGAGGCCATGTTCTTTGGAAGCTGGGCCGACCGATCCTTTATTTCCTTCATCGTTAAGTCAGATTACCTGAAGGTGTTGGGAATATGGTTCGGAGCGGACGGGGCGTGCGCCAAAAACTGGATGGAGCGTATCGCTAAAGCCAAACATGAAATGGGATGGTGGAAGCTGCGCTCCCTCTCCATTGCAGGAAAGAACCTGGTCATCAGGAGTGAGGTTTCTTTGGAGTTGTATGTGGCGCAGATCTGGCACATACCCCGCTCCTGTGCCGTGGCAGTCACCCGAGCCGTCTTCCATTTCATCTGGAGATCGAAAATGGACCGTGTCCGCAGAGACACGATGTACAAACCTCACCTTGTGACGTCCAATGGTCAAGAAAGGCGCTATATAAATCCAAGTTTTTCTTTCAGTGATCCTGGTGTTATACCATATCAAGCAGGTACATCTGGCACATTTTGCTGTTTACGGTCATAAGTAGTTGCTAACTTTTTTGAGGTTAAGGCACATAAAATGTGGTATTAACATGTTGGAGGAGTGTAGATTTGAAAGAGAAATACAGAATGTGAATCCATACATAATGCAGGTAAATAGCCTGCCAGAAATGTTATGTATGCATTATGTAACCTGCAAATAGAATAGACTTTAGTAATAGTACATTAAGAAAATCAATCTAAATACTGTTTAATATATAACAACACAATATTTTTTGTATCAATGTCACAGTGTTCCACTTACTGATCGTAATATTGATTGTTGTGCAGTTTTTTGTCACTCCTACTGCTATCTAAAATAAGGAATCTAAGGATTCTCACTCATTTCCAATGTAGCAGTGAAGGGTTTTATTTTCGGAGTAACTATTTGTACTAACCGCTTTCTGCACATGCGTCTTCTTGACTCCCCCCCCCCCCCCCCCTGGGGGACCAATCAGCAATAGGTCATGTGATAATGGCGAGCCAATCAGTAACGGCGGCCATTCAGTTAGTACAAATAGTTGGGTCCTTTTATTTTTTACGCCATCCTCTTCACTTTCCCCTCAGACATTTCAGCCAGCAGTAGTGAGCAATGTGATATAATTGGCAACAAAGGGACACTCCAATCTTCACCAGTGCAGGAAATGCTGCTCTGAGTCCTGGCCAATATTTATCCGTCAATCAACATAACAAAAACAGATTATCTGGTCATTATCACATTGCTGTTTATGGGAGCTTACTTGTGTGCAAATTGGCTGCCATGTTTCCCACGGTACAACAGTGATTACACTTTAAAAGGTACTTCATTCGCTATAAAGCACTTTGAGACATCTGGTGGTTGTGAGAGGTGCTATAGAAATACAAGTCTTCTCTTTCTCAGTGGGTGGAAGATACCCAACATGAATCTCTCCCCCAACCCCCGACCCCCCCATAGCTGAAACAAAATTAATTTCTATTGTCAGCTGAATGTTGTAGGAATGTTCTGTTTATTAGTTCATAGGCCAAATATCCTCTTAAAATTTGTTATTTTTAATTGAGAAACAAAGGTGCTGGACAAAAAAGCCCACTAAGTTTGAAGAAAATATAAGAGAAGGCAAGGTACATCAGGAGGGAACATTTAGATGATGCAAGCTTTCATTTTTAAGGTCAGAAAATCCTGGAGAAGGAAGGAAAGATCAAGTTCAGGAGTTCCACTGTTTTGATATCCTGAAACAGAGTTGGAGACTGAGCAATGGAGTCCAGAGGGAACAAGAGAAGAACATTCACAGAGGGAGAGGTTGGAGTCTAAAGGTGAGAGCAGGATTTCCCCCATTCGACAAAATGCTTTCTCTTGTATCCCTAAGGCTCAGTTAGAAGATCCTCTTCAGAAAACATGCTTGGCTTGAAAAGGCCTAGCTTCATGACTGCAGTTTTAGAAATGAAGCAACAAGAAGAGCGAGTTAATAGCAATTAATGCCTATGGGTGGAGCCATCAAAGGTAAGAAATCATTTGATTAGACCTGTGAGACACACAAAGCAACTGAACATGTTGTTCCCTCATCATCATCATAGGCAGTCCCTCAGAATCGAGGAAGACTTGCTTCCACTCTAAAAATGAGTCCTTAGGTGGCTGAACAATCCAATACGAGAATCACAGTCCCTGTCACAGGCGGGATAGATAGTCGTTGAGGGAAAGGGAGGGTGGGACTGGTTTGCCGCACGCTCTTGCCACTGCCTGCGCTTGATTTCTACATGCTCTCGGCGACGAGACTTGAGGTGCTCAGCGCCTTCCTGGATGCACTTCCTCCACTTAGGGCGGTCTTTGGCCAGGGCCTCCCAGGTGTCAGTGGGGATGTTGCACTTTTATCAGGGAGGTAATGTTTCCGCTGCCCACCTTTGGCTTATTTGCCGTGAAGGAGTTCCGTGTAGAGCATTAAAGGCCATGGAGAATACCAAGATGTAGCAATTCAGACATTCTTTTGTAAGGGGGTTGGAGTCTAATCAGTGGAGGTGTGTGATCTCATGAATGTAGGGTTGGATGATGAGTAGAGGTGATTAATATGAAGAAGTAACAATGTGGGTGGGGACAGAACCCTTGTGAATCCTGAGTTGATTGAACAAAAGTTAGAGGGTGAGCTATATGAGAAGAATGGTGGAAAAGATCCATTAATATTTACCATCTATGAAAATAATCAGTTTTGAACTTACAATCAAGGCTGAAACTCCCATACTGAGGCAGGATTGTATTGGTGGAAGTGCCCTCCTATGGATGAGTTGGTAAGCCTACCAACCTCCAGTTCTGATGGTTCAGGCGGATATTAAATAAATCATGCCACTATTCAAAAGAGAAAAATTTGCTTTTTCCTAGTTTCCTAACTCGCACCAAGTCCCGCTCACCCATTACCCCTGTGCTCAATGACCTACATTGGCTCCTGGTTAAGCAACGCCTCGATTTCAAAATTCCCATCCTTGTTTACAAATCCCTACATGGCTTCGCCACTCCCTAGTTCTGTAATCTCCTCCAGTACCACAACTCCCCCGGACTATCAGCGCTCCTCCAATTCTGCCCTCCTGAGCATCCCTGATTATAATCGCTCAACCATCGGTGGCCATGCCTTCTGTTGCCTAGGCCCCAAGCTCTGGAGCTCCCTGCCTAAACCTCTCTACCTCTTTTTCCTCCTTCAAAACGCTCCTTAAAACCTACTTCTTTGACCAAGCTTTTGGTCACCTGCCCTAATTTCTACTTATGCGGCTCAGTGTCAAATGTTTTATCTCAATACTCCTGTGAAGCGCCTTGGGACGTTTCACTACGTTAAAGACGCTATATAAATACAAGTTGTTGTTGTTTCCTGGCCAGCATTCTTCCCTCAATCATAACACACCTAGCTTTGCTGGTTATTCATCTCGTTCTTGTTTGTGAGGAGTTACTGATGCAGGATAGCGAATGTGTTTGTCTACATGACTACACACACCTTTCATGTGGAAACATGCCTCAAGGTGCTTCTCAAAGGAGAAAAATGAAAACCAAGCATAAGTGAGAATGAGGAGAGGTAACCAAAAGGAAGGTCCATTAGATGGGTTTCGAGAAGCTGCGGAGAAACAGCAAGATGGAGGGGTTTCGGGTTCAGACTGTAGGACTGAGACAGCAGAAATCTCTTGAGTGCTGGAGTAACGGGAGAGGAGGGAAGTAGGGGAGGAATGAATGACTCTGGACATGACCGAAGGCTACAGAGGTAGGGGTAGGGTAAAGCTGTGGAGGGATGTGCAGATGAGGATTTTGAAAGGGAAGCATTGGGGGGCGAGGGAGCCATTGCAAGCCAACAAAGATTGAGGATAACAACAGTTTGGACCAATTGTAGTTTATAGAGGATAAAGCTTTGGAGGCATTTGAGTAATTGAGTCGAGTAGCAACATGCGGGGGGGGGGGGGGGAGGGGGGAGGTGGGGAAGGAGGGTGATATTGTAAAGTGGAAAAAGAGGTAGAGAGGTTTAGGCAGGGAGCTCCAGAGCTTGGGGCCTAGGCAACAGAGGGCACGGCCACCGATGGTTGAGCGATTATAATCAGGGATGCTCAGGAGGGCAGAATTGGAGGAGCGCTGATAGTCCGGGGGGTTGTGGTACTGGAGGAGATTACAGAGCTAGGGAGCGGCGAAGCCATGGAGGGATTTGTAAACAAGGATGAGAATTTTGAAATCGAGGCGTTGCTTAACCAGGAGCCAATGTAGGTCATTGAGCACAGAGGTAATGGGTGAGCGGGACTTGGTCTTGATGGAGGCCAAGATTTGAGGTTTGAAGCTCAGCTCTGGGTGAAGCAAGACACAGGATGTACCATTCAGTGCACCCTGAACAAGCAGGCAAGAGATGGAATCAAACGCACGGATACAGAGGTTTTTTTAGTGGGGGTGGGGGGAGTGGGTGGGGTGGGGCAATATTCAACTGGAGGAAAATTCTGCCTCATTCACAACTTGTTGTTGGACAAGTAATGTGAAAGCACAGAGGTTGCTGTGAAGGTGTAGAGCTGTATCATCAGCATCATCATCATAGGCAGTCCCTCGAAACGAGGATGACTTGCTTCCATGCCAATAAAGGATGAGTTCACAGGTGAAGGAGCTAATATCCCAGATCCCGAACTACATAGTGTCGGGTGGAAGATGCCTGTGCGTGAATTTTTTTTAACATGTAATGGCTGTTGCACACCAGCCACCACACGGGCTTGACAGAGCCAGGCCTTGGTCCAGTGGCAAGGATTAACCAAGACGACTGAAGACCAGCTCTGCTGCATGGGCCTAGTGCACGCACATATCGCATGCATATAAAACATGACCCTCATATCTATTGATGACTTCACTTAAGGGCAGCATGCAAATGAAGCTGATGATGGGATCTTGGGATGGGAGGAGATGTCATTGCTGCACATGTGCTATGTTGGAACAGATAGAAATGGAACCACCCAGAGACAGACAGCCCTTTGAGTTGGACTACATAACAGGAAATGAACAAACTTGCATTTTACAACCTCAGGACGTCAATTAGCACCAATTAAGAACTTTTTTTGAAGTGTAGTCACTGTTATAATACAGGAAAACATGGCAGCCAATTTGCACACTGCATGATCCCACAAACAGCAATGGTATGTGACCAGATAATACGTTCTGATGATAGTTGAGGGATAAATATTGGCTGTGGAACTAGGAGAACTCCCCTTGCTCTTCTTCGAAATAGTGCTTTGGGATCTTTTACACCCACCTGAGAGAGCAAGTGGGGCTTCGGTTTAACGTCTCATCCGAAAGACAGCACTTCCATTAGAGGTACTGCATTGAAGTGTCAGACTAGATTATTGGCTGAAATCTCTGGAGTGCAGCTTGAACCTATTATGCCCTTGTGACTTGGAGACAAAAGTGCTATCATTGAGCGATTGGCTGACACCTGGGCGTGATTGATCATAGCAGAGAGGTGAAGGGATAATGACCATTTGTAACCACTGTACTTCAATAGAATTCATTGTGCAAAGCTCAGATGTTTGGGCATGATAAAGTGCTACAGACATGCAAGTAATAGAAGTACTGCTTCATTCTTTGCTACAGTTGAGATGCAGTGCTAGTTTATCATCATTGGGGGGCGCCAGTGTCCTTTCTAAATACCAAGTGCTCTTATCGCTTCCAGTGCCAGAGTGAATTCTGCTGATACAATGCCAGTACTCCTATCCTTGCGACTGGATCAAGACCTAGCTCTGTCAAACCCGTGTGGTGGCTGGTGTGCAACGGCCACCTCACGTTAAAAAAATTCACGCACAGGCATCTTCCACCCTTCAGGATGTAGTTCGGATCCTTCATTGAAACACCTGTGAACTCGTCCTTTTTTTTTGCCGTGGAAGCAAGTCATCTTCGTTTTGATAAATAGACAGTTTCTTAAACGATAAGGGGTTATGGGGAGCGGGAGGAGAAGTGGAGCTGAGTCCATGATCAGATCAGCCATGATCTTAGTGCATGGCGGAGCAGGCTCGAGAGGCCGTATGGCCTACTCCTGTTCCTATTTCTTATGTTCTTATGTTGTCTTCGTAGGATGGAGAGCAGAGATGACAATGAGCTGGAGTGGTTTATGTTTTCAGCAAGAAGGAAAGAAAGACCAGGATTTTTATAGCACCTTTCCCTGACCACCAGACATTCCAAAGCCATGCATTTGTCCACTCACCTAACCTGTCCAAGTCACCCTGCAGCCTCTTAGCCTCCTCCTCACAGCTCACATTGCCACCCAGCTTAGTGTCATCTGCAAACTTGGAGATATTACATTCAATTCCTTCGTCTAAATTATTAAGGTATATTGTAAATAGCTGGGGTCCTAGCACTGAACCTTGCGGTACCCCACTAGTCACTACCTGCCATTCTGAAAAAGATCCGTTTATTCCTACTCTTTGCTTCCTGTCTGCCAACCGTTCTCTATCCACGTCAATACATTACCCCCAATACCATGTGCTTTGATTTTGCACACTAATTTCTTGTGTGGGACCTTGTCAAAAGCCTTTTGAAAGTCCAAATACACCACATCCACTGGTTCTCCCTTGTCCACTGTACTATTTACATCCTCAAAAAATTCTAGAAGATTTGTCAAGCATGATTTCCCTTCCATGCTGACTTGGACCGATCCTGTCACTGCTTTCCAAATGTGCTGCTATTAAATCTTTAATAATTGATTCCAACATTTTCCCCACTACCAATGTCATGCTAACCAGTCTATAATTCTCTGTTTTCTCTCTCCCTCCTTTTTTCAAAAGTGGGATTACATTAGCTACCCTCCAATCCAAAGGAACTGATCCAGAATCTATAGAATGTTGGAAAATGATCACTAACGCATCCACTATTTCTAGGGCCACTTCCGTAAGTGCTCTGGGGTGCAGACTATCAGGCCCGGGGGATTTATCGGCCTTCAATCCCATCAACTTCCCTAATACAATTTCACGCCTAATGAGGATTTCCTTCAGTTCCTCCTTCTCGCTAGACCCTCGGTCCCCTAGTATTTCCGGAAGGTTATTTGTGTCTTCCTTAGTGAAGACAGAACCAAAGTATTTGTTCAATTGGTCTGCCATTTCTTTGTCCCCATTATAAATTCACCTGATTCTGACTGTAAGGGACCTACGTTTGTCTTCACTAATCTTTTTCTCTTCACATATCTATAGAAGCTTTTGGAGTCAGTTTTTATGTTCCCTGCAAGCTTACTCTCATACTCTATTTTTCCTCTACTAATTAAACCCTTTGTCCTCCTCTGCTGAATTCTAAATTTCTCCCAGTCCTCAGGTTTGCTGCTTTTTCTGGCCAATTTATATGCCTCTTCCTTGGATTTAACACTATCCCTAATTTTCCTTGTTAGCCACGGTTGAGCCACCTTCCCCGTTTTATTTTTTACGTCAGACAGGGATGGAAGGACAATTGGAGCCTTCAAGACTAAGATAGATTTTTTGTTAGGTAAAGATATCAAGGGATATGGTGCAGAGATGGGTAAATAGATTTGAGGTGCAGACCAGCCATGATTGGTTGAAGTAATTGGCAGGAGGTTTAGAGGGGATTTGAGGGGAGAGTTTTTCACCCAGAGGGTGGTGGGGGTCTGGAACTCACTGCCTGAAAGGGTGGAAGAGGCAGTAAGCCTCACCACATTTAAAAAGTACCTGGATATGCACTTGGAGCGTCGTAACCTACAAGGCTATGGACCCAGCGCTGGAAAGTGGACTTAGGCTGGATAGCACTTTGTCGGCTGGCATGGACACAAAGGGCCGAAATGGCCTCTCTCCGTGCTGTAAATGTCTATTATTCTATGATTATATGATCTAATTGAATGGTGGAACATAAGAACTCGAAGCAGGAGTGGGCCATCTGGACCCCTCGAGCCTGCTCTGCCATTCAATAAGATCATGGCTGATCTGATTGTGGACTCAGTTCCACTTCCCTGCCCACTCCTCATAACCCTTGACTCCCTTATCCTTCAAAATTCTATCTATCTCCACCTTAAAATTATTCAATGACCCAGCCTCCTCAGCTCTCTGGGGTAGAGAATTCCAAAGATTCATGACCCTCAGAGAAGAAAGTCCTCCTCATTTCTGTTTTAAATGGGCGACCCCTTATTCTGAAACTATACCCCCTAGTTCTAGATTCCCTCACAAGGGGAAACATCCTCTCTGCATCCAATCTCAAAATCAGTAAGATAACAGGCCCGAGGGGCCGTATGGCCTACTCCTGTTCCTCATGTTCCAATGTTCCTAAGTGATTACAAACAGTAATCATTATGTTAATCATTAAAACAATGCTGGCAATTTTAGGCACAAATGTACGCTGCGATCTACAAGCCAGTAATTGGCTGCGTCTCTTTAGCTGAGAGTAATGGCTTTGGGGATCGCAATCCAATTAAAACTGAGGGGTCTCAGACAGGCTCAGAATGGAAAATGTTGTTGGAGAAAATTCCATTGTACAGGTAAGTTAATCATTGGCTTGTAAATTTTAATAATTTTTAATGTCTCTTTCTGTGCGCAACAAGATGTGGAATGTTAATGCTAGAGATTGGACCTCATCCCATTTCAGGCCCCGTGTCAGCATCAAGCATTTCCAGGTCGGGTCTATCATGGCTAAATACAAAGTAAAGCTCCCCCTACATTGGAACAACAGCCCCAACCTCAAGAAGAGCGCCCTCTACTGCAGCAGTGTGATTTTGCCCCCACCCCCACCTGCCCCTTTCCCACACTAATGATCCGATGACTGACATTGCTGCAATTAAAGCCAAATTAAGAGGCAATTGTGTGTTTAGCTCCAAGGCCACTCGGAACCGGTTCCACATTGGAGCCTTACAGTCAGCAGCAGAGAGAGGAAACTGCGGATCGGAAATGAATACAGAAACTGCTGCAAACACACAGTAGGTCAGTCAGCATCTGTGAAGAGAAAAGACAGGCTATTGATCATCAAAATCAAGGCTGGATCTGACCCAACTCCCAGAGGTGAAAGATCAGTGCCTAAACCACTGCTCCATCCAATTGTACAAGAACATAAGAATTAGGGGCAGGAGTAAGCCAGTCAGCCCTTCGAGCCTGCTCCGCCATTCAATGAGATCATGGCTGATCTTCTACCTCAACTCCACTTTCCTGCACTATTCCCATATCCCTTGGTTTCCTTAATATCCAAAAATCTGCCGATCTCTGTCTTGAATATACTCAACGACTGAGCCTCCACAGCCCTCTGGAGTAGAGAATTCGAAAGATTCACCACCCTCTGAATGAAGAAGTTTCTCCTCATCTCAGTCCTAAATAGCCGACCCCTTATCCTGAGACTGTGACCCCTGGTTCCGGACTCTGTGGCCCTTTTCATTTTAGGCTTCAATTATGCTATAAAACTTTTGCTTCCAGTAGCAAGCCCTCAGCTTAGTGAGCAAACAAAGATGGCCAAATGAAAAGGTTTCGAGCTATTTTATCTGTTTTCCTGCTCTTTTTTTTAAATTGGTGGCTTTTGCCGACTGGTTATTGACGTACATCCTGAGTAGCTTTTGTTTTGGAAGGTTAGGTCCTCGTTTTGCCTCCCTGTCTGTTCAGTTGTGATTTTTTTTCCCCCCTGCTATTTTATGACATTTGAGCCAACCCAAAGTAATTGCAGCATAGACATTTAAAAAAAGACGGGCTTGATACCCGGAGGTCATTGTTCCATTTAAGTTGTGCGGCCGTGCAGGTCTCTGGAGGTCCCGCGCAGCCAGCTTTTAAATAGAAAAGGCGCGCAGTTGAGCTGTTTTGAATGGGTCGCGTGGTTCCCATCAAAAATTACAAGGAACACTGTCGGCGGTGCTGTCTTTCAGATGAGACGTAAAACCGAGGCCCCATCTGCTCTCTCAGGTGGACGTAAAAGATTCAAAGAAGAGCATGGGAGTTATCCCCAGTGTCCTGGCCAATATTTATCCCTCAATCAATGTCACTCAAACAGATTGGGGCTGGTTATTCAGCTCCTCTCCGCTCTGTTTTGCACCCCGGAGCGGCGGCAATGGCGGCGGTGAGGTGTTCTGGGCGGGCGGCCAGCCTCCAGTGCCCCGCAGCGATCCTCAGGTCCGGTTTGGCGGTGTGCAATGACCCTGGTTGTGACACAGGCGCGAGTTTTGATTCTTGCCTGCCCCGTATGCCCCAAAGCGCGCCCCGCACTGACTGCCTGGGAAATCAGGCGGTCCAACGATACCCACAGTGGAGAGGCGAGTAATGGACTCCTAAGGTAAGTGTGATTGTTTTGTGGTGTGGTGGCTTGGGCAATGTTTTGGGAATGTTTTTGTGTTTTTTTTTTTTTGTTTTTTTGTTTTTCCCCCCCCTCCCCTGCGTCTCTTGGAGCGCTCCCGGCCCGGCTCTTTAGCTCTGGATTTTCCCATCCTAACTGTTATGTATGCATGCTTGTATTGTTACATGATGTCTGTAACACTGAAGGTACCTTCACCTTGTACACACCTCACCTGTACACCAGAGGGTGCTGCTGCTGGAGACCCAAGGGTTACCTGCACACTGCAGGTAACCCAGTATAAAAGGGAGCTCACCTCTTGGTGTCCTCACTCTAGGAGCTGCAAATAAAGGACTACAGTCTTCACAGTTTGAGTACCATACCCCTGTCTCGTGGAGTCATTAGCAAGGTGCCTACATACATAATACTACCACCCTTGGAGAAGTGTACAATGCCTCCCTTAGTGCTGCAACCCCTGACTCAGGGCCCAGCTGCCCAAGTTTACTGACTGAGGCGCAAACTGTCCCTGGGCGCAAACTTTACCGTCCCTGCCGACGTTACCGCCCCGAAACCATCAAAGCCGAAAACCCAGCAAATTATCTGCTCGTTATCACATTGCTATTTGTGGGAGCTTGCTGTGCACCAATTGGCTGCCGCGTTTCCTATATTACAACAGTGACTACACTTCCAAGAAGTACTTCATTGGCTGTAAAGGGCTTTGGGACGTCCAGTGGTCGTGAAAGGCGCGACACAAAAGCACGTCGGAGCAACGACTTCATTTATACTGCAGGGCCTGAGGTTGTTACTCACAGTGAGTCAGAGGATATATTGTTTTGTAACAATGAGGGCACTGATAAATGTTTTTAATGTGAAACATTTTGTGCTCGGAAAGCTTGCTTTCCTTACCCTACTGCTGCTCGGCAGATAAGTAACAGCTGCCTATTTTCTGTCAATAATTGCTTTGGAATTTTGACTATAAGCAAAGCACAGGTGTTGCTCACGTCTCTTATCTGTGTGTCTCCTTCTGAGGTGTGGCCTCGATCTCTGAAAACTTTATACGTGAAATCTTTTAAAAAGTCACGTGGTAGGCCGCTTCATAAATCAGTTGGAGAAACAGTGAAACTAAGAAATCATGTCGTCAGGAAAGAGTTTTGCACTGAGAAAAAAAATACATTGAATTTGACATATCTTTCAGATGAGATGTTTTGGATGTAAAACATCTCATCCGAAAGATATGTCAAATTCAATGTATTTTTTTTCTCAGTGCGCAAGTTGGTTGCCGTGTTTCCTACATTACAACAGTGACTACACTCCAAAAGTACTTCATTGGCTGTAAAGCGCTGTGAGATGTCCGGTGATTGTGAAAGGCGCTATATAAATGCAAGTCTTTCTTTCTTTTTTATTAATAATTGTTTTCACAAAGAAAGCTCCCGGCTTGTTGCTCAGACCCTGGGTCTGTTTCTCTCTCTCTCTCTCTCTCTCTCTGAGATTTATCAACCACGTTTTTTTTAAACATCATTAAAAAAAATGGCTAACGATTAGAAAGAAAAGAAAGACTTGCATTTATATAGCGCCTTTCACGACCATCGGACGTCTCAAAGCGCTTTACAGCCAATGAAGTACTTTTGGAGTGTAGTCACTTTTGTCATGTGGGGAAATGCGGCAGCCAATTTGCACACAGCAAGCTCCCACAAAAAGCAATGTGATAATGACCAGATAATCTGTTTTTGTTACGTTGATTGAGGGATAAATATTGGCCCCAGGACACCGGGGAGAACTCCCCTGCTCTTCTTCGAAATAGTGGCATGGGATCATTTATGCCCACCTGAGAGGGCAGACGGGGCCTCGGTTTAACGTCTCATCCGAAAGACAGCACCTCTGACAGTGCCACACTCCCTCAGCACTGCACTGGGAGTGTATTACAGACTGAGCAAGATGGGCTTGCATTGGGACACAGAGAGAATTTTACTGATGCGTGCTGGGATATCCTGTACACTGTGGCCAAGAAATAGGTTCAGGCCAGTTTTCAGGTGCCAGATGGGCACGGGGGGCAACATATGCGGCAGAACACGGAGGCCCGTGGTGCACAAGAAATTCGTCCTCGGGGCCCCATCTAAATAATTGCGGCGAGCGGCCGGCCCCTACACAGGCACAGAAGGAGGCCATTCGGCCCAGCGTGTCCGCGCCGGCCAGCAAAGAGCTCTCCCGTCTAATCCCACTTTCCAGCTCTTGGTCCGTAGCACTTCAATTGCATATCCAAGTCCTTTTTAAATGCGACGAGGTTTTCTGTCTCTAACACCCTTTCAGGCAGTGAGTTCCAGACCCCCACCACTCTTTGGGTGAAAAAAGTTCTCCTCAACTCCCCTCTAATCCTTCTACTAATATGTTAAATCTATGCCCCCTGGTTATCCAACTTTCTGCTCAGGGAAATCCTTCTTCGTAGGCAGTCCCCGAAGTCGAGGCTGACTTGCTTCCACACTAACATGAGTTCTCGGGTGACTGATGAGTCCAATGCGGGATCTGCGGTCTGTGTCACAGGTGGGGCAGGCGGTGGTTGGAGGGACGGGTGGGTGGGGGGCCTGGGTTGTCGTGCGCCCCTTCCGTTGTTTGCACTTGGCTCCCGCGCGCTCCCGGCGAAGAGACTCGAGGTGTTTGGCGCCTTCCCGGATGCTTCTCCTCCACTTTGAGCCAGGGATTCACAGGATGTCGGTGGGGATGTTGCACTTTGTCCGGGGGGGTTTTGCGGGTGTCCTTGAAGCGTTTCCTCTGCCCACCTGGGGCTCACTTGCCGTGTTGGAGCTCTGAATAGTAGCTTGTTTTGGGAGTCTCATGTCGAGAGCTTGGACATTGTGAACCATTTTCCATACCTTGGGGGCCTACTGTCAACAAGGGCAGATGTCACTGACGTAAGGGAAACTGGTACTTCCTATCCACTCTGTCCAGGCCCCTCATAATTTTATGCACCTTAATCAAGTCTCCCCTCAGGCTCCTCTGTTCCAAAGAAAACAACCCCAGCCTATCCAACCTTTCCTCATAGCTAAAATTCTCCCGTGCAGGCAACATCCTCATAAATCATAAATCTCATCTGTACCTTCTCCAGTGCAATTACATCTTTCCTGTAATGTGGTGACCAGAACTGCACGCAGTACTGAAACTGTGGCCCAACTAATGTTTTATACTGTTCAAGCATAACCTAGTTAGTTGGAAGGATTTGTGCAAAGAGTATTCAGAATAATATCTTAGTTTGAATTTAAGCATCAGAAACTATAATGATTGAATTGTGTTGAGTCTAAGTTCAGCATTCTCCCAAAGCTGGGGAAGGTTGTGCCTCATTAACAAGTGACCATTCCTCACACAGTTGGCTTTAATGACTTTCCATCTTAGCGCTGACATGCTTTGCCTGGTAATTAAGATCAACAGGGCCCTGGTTTTGCATCATTACTTTGTTCAACCAGGCAGGGAGACTGGGTTCAGTGAGAAAATGGACAAATGTTCCCGGTGTGATGGGGATATTATAACGCGCAGTTTTATTACGTATAAATTGAATCGGCTAAATTCTGCGGTGCTGCAGACACTCATCACAACAAGGATTTTTTAATTTGGAAGGAACTGAGCTGGGTGACCTTTGGCCTCTGATGGAGTGGACGTGATTGAAGGGCACTGCTGAAAGGGGAGAAGAATCCCTAGTGGCACCGAGAGACTAGCTTCTGGCCAGCGTTTGACATTCAGCACATTTTGGACATTGTTGGGATTCCCTACTGTTGCTCTAATTAAAAAACGGGGCAGCTCCATAGACGTCGGGACTGTGGCCCTGTTGAAGGGATTGTGCTGCTGTGTTAAAGGGGTGGTGTAAAGATGTGGGGATCTTCCGAGGGCTCAGCTGGCACTGGTATTGCTGAGTGTGCAACTGAGCCACGATGACCGGAAAAGGTTCAACCCCTCCCCCTATTCTGTCCTGGGCTACCTGATGTGGGGCATCAGAAGGTGATGCACAAGGCAGGGAGGTTATGCTTGAACTGTATAAAACACTAGTTAGGCCACAGCTGGAGTACTGCGGCAGTTCTGGTCACCACATTACAGCAAAGATGTGACTGCACGAGAGAGGATACAGAGGAGATTTACGAGGATGTTGCCAGGACTGGATAATTTTAGCTATGAGGAAAGATTGGATAGGCTGGGTTTGCTTTCTTTGGAACAGAAGAGGCTGAGGGGAGACCTTATTGAGGTGTATAAAATTATGAGGAGCCTAGATAGAGTGGATAGGAAGGACCTATTTCCCTTAGCAGAGGGGTCAACAACCAGGGGGCATCGATTTAAAGTAATTGGTAGGAGGTTTAGAGGGGATTTGAGAGATAATTTCTTCACCCAGAGGGGGGTGGGGGTCTGGAACTCGCTGCCTGAAAGGGTGGTAGAGGCAGAAACCCTCACCGCATTTAAAAAGTACTTGGCTGTGCACTTGAAGAGCCGTAACCTACAGGGCTACGGACCAAAAGCTGGAAAGTGGGATTAGGCTGGAAAGCTCTTTGTCGGCCGGCGCGGACACGATGGGCCAAAATGGCCTCCTTCCGTGCTGTAAATTTCTATGATTCTATGGGGCCGAAATTCAGGGTCCGGAAAAAGCCCGTTTCCGCCGTTTTGTGGCTGCCGCGTTGCAGTCCATTGGCCACCCCGACCCAAATTCAGCTCGGAGATTTTTCGGCCTGTCCCCACTTCCGCCCCACTGCTGCCGACCACCGCAAGTGCGTGATCAAAGCGTGCATCACCGCTATCCCGCACCTCCATTGTAATCCGCCCCGAATTTAGTTTAAAAAATCCATGAGCCACCGGACAGTGCCCCCGACAGCTTTTTCTGTCGTCGCTCCTTCTCCTGTCCGTGTGCGGCCCTTCAAGAGGAGGGCCCACTGCCGCGGCCGCCATTATTTTTGCCGGCCGACTTCCCGATCCGCCGGCCATTTATCGCTCCTGGGTTCGGCCGGGCCACCAACAGGCAGCCTGACACACCCCCCCCCCCTCTTGGGTGCCAGGCCGCTGTCCCGGCTGAAACCCTCCCTGGTGGCCCAGTGGACCGATGCTTGTGAATGCCGAAAGCTCTCCCCTTTAAGTGAAGGGGAGAGACGTGGTGACGCAAACGCGTCGTGACATCATCTCCTCAGCGGTGGAGACTCGGGCACGCCCCCCCCCCCCTTCCACCCCTCACCAGCACTTACCGCCACACTTCTGCTCCCACTATGACCGACTTCCAATCCAACGAAAAAATGTTTTTAGCCGTCGAGAAAATCGCTCGGAAGACCATCTCATTGCACCCGGTGGTAAAAAAAATCATGGGTGAGCCAGCTTTCTGGAGTGCCTGGATTTCGGCTCCTCTGGTTCTAGGCTCCTGGGGAAAGGACAGAAAATAAATTCAATCGGGGGTCCCTATTCCTGATCGCTATCCAGTGACCCAGTGAGGGCAGGAATACGAGGGGGTAGAAGTTATGTTATAGCTGTGCGGAGCTCTGGTTAGACCCCACCTGGAGCACGGCAACGCAGCTCAGGAAGGATATTTTGGCCGTGGAGGGGGAGCAGCGCAGATTCACCAGAATTATACCAGGGCTAAAAGGGTTAACTTACGAGGACAGTTTGCATAGACTTGTATTCCCTTGAATATAGAAGATTACGGTGTGATCTAAATGAGGTGTTTAGATGTTGGAAGGGTTTGATTGGGTAGATAGAGGGGAACTATTTCCTCTGGTGGAGCGAGTCCAGAACAAGGGGGGAAAACCTTAAAATTAGAGCCAGGCCGTTCAGGGGGATGTCAGGAAACACTTCTGCACACAAAGGGTAGTGGAAATCTGGAACTCTCTCCACCAATAAGCTGTTGAGGCTGGGGGCCAATTAAGAATTTCAAAACAGACATTGATCGATTTTTGTTAGGCAAGGGTATTAAGGGTTACGGAACCAAGGCGGGTAGATGGAGTTAAGAGACAGATCAGCCGAGATCTAATTGAATGGCAGAACAGGCTCGAGGGGCTGAATGGGCTCCACCTGTTCCAATGACCCAGTCTTTGGCAGGAGCCTGCGCCCACGGTTTGGGACAGTCAGCTGGGCATCCTCTGACTATTGCCCAGAAACAGCAGGCAGGGGTCCTCCGGCCCTGGAGCACCATTGGGGGCCAAGAAGAAAATAGGCGCCCCTCACCTTTGTAGGTCTTCCGGCCTAGCAACAGTCCAAGAGGAAACGGGCGGAGGAGCCACCACCAACTTCTTCTGGGCAGCCCCACGTTTGAGTGCTCACATGGAGAAAGATTCCGGTGGAAGAACATAAGAGATAGGAGCAAGAGTTGGCCATTCAGCCCCTCGAGGCTGCTCCGACATTCAACACCATCATGGCTGATCTTCTACCTCAACTCCAAAAACCTATCAATCTCAGTCTTGCATATAACAACAACTTGTATTTATATAGCACCTTTAACATAGTAAAACATCCCAAGGTGCTTCACAGGAGTGTCATAAGACAAAACAAATAAATTTGACACCGATCCACATAAGAAGAAATTATGGCAGGTGAGAGGTAGGTTTTAAGGAGCATCTTAAAGGAGGAAAGAGAGGGAGAGAGGTGGAGAGGTTGAGGGAGGGAGTTCCAGAGCTTAGGGCCCAGGCAGCTGAAGGCTCGGCCACCAATGGTTGAGCGATTATAATCAGGGATGTCTAGAGGGCGGGATTTGAGGGGCGCAGACATCTTGGGGAGATTGTGGGGCTGGAGGAGATTACAGAGATAGGGAGGGGCGAGACCATGGAGGGATTTGTAAACAAGGATGAGAATTTTGGAATTGAGGCGTTGCTTAACCGGGAGCCAATGTAGGATATACTCAACATCATCATCATCATAGGCAGTCCCTCGGAATCGAGGAAGACTTGCTTCCACTCTTAAAATGAGTCCTTAGGTGGCTGAACAGTCCAATATGAGAACCACAGTCCCTGTCACAGGTGGGATAGATAGTCGTTGAGGGAAAGGGTGGGTGGGACAGATTTGCCGCACGCTCTTTCCGCTGCCTGCGCTTGGTTTCTGCACGCTCTCGGCAATGAGACAACTGAGGATACACAGCCCTCTGGGCATTGTGTGCAGATTGTTAACAGGTTTATTGGGTATGAAGTGAATAGTGACAGTGTCATTACTTCTGGATTTCATCCACTCTAACGATGTGGGGGTTGGAAGAACGAGATCCGTTTTCCCTGAGTTCCCTCTCTCCCCTCTGATCCCCCTCACCCATCTCTCTCTCTTTCCCCCCCATCTCCCCCAGGCTCTCACTCTCCCCCCCCCCCTCCACCCCACCTCCTTCCCCGCCCCAGGACCCAATGTAGGATATACTCAACAACTGCCCAAACTCTCTTTGTCGAGAATTCCAAAGATTCACCACCCTTTGAGTGAAGAGATATCTCCTCATCTCAGTACTAAATGGCCGATCCCTTATCCTGAGACTATGACACCCTAGTTCTAGACCCTCCAGCCAGGGTCAGCAGTCTCGAAACATCTATCCTGTCACGTCCTCCAGGAATTTTATCCGTTAAATATGGACGGTCTCACTCGGTCATGCAGCGAGCAGGGCGTGATGCACACTGGAAGGTTGGGTGAATTGGGAGAAACGCTGGTTTATGATGACATTTGGCGCTGTGGCTCTCAAGGGGTTAACGTGGGTCTGGACTATCACAAAAGGGACAAAAGGCTTGTTACGTTTGTCCTTGATAGTTTTGTCGATGTGTCCTGGAGTATTTGCTTGTAACCCTCAATAGGGATTTGATCAACGAAACCTTCTGTCTCCCGGCAGAGCCGAGGAACCTTCACTATGTCGCTGATTCAGTAAATCCAGTGGAGTCGCGTTGAATGATCCCTGCTAGAAAACAGAAAGGCGACTCCCCATCGTGGCCTGCCTGGTAAGTGTAGCCTCCGGTGAGTAACTAAACCAGGTGGCAGGGGCACTAAAATCATCATCGCCTGGGGTAGGCAGGAACAAAATCATCCATGGGTCGAACCAGTAAAAAGAAAGATTTGGATTTATATAGCGCCTTTCGTGACCACCGGACGTCTCAAAGCGCTTTACAGCCAATGAAGTACTTTTGCATTGTAGTCACGTTGTAATGTAGGAAACGTGGCAGCCAATTTGCGCACAGCAAGCTCCCACAAACAGCAATGTGATAATGAACAGATAATCTGTTTTCAGTGATGTTGATTGAGGGATAAATATTGGCCAGGACCCCGGGGATAACTCTCCCTGCTCTTCTTCGGATGCGTTTATTTGTACTAACTGAAATGGAGCCGTTTCTCTCATTGGCTCTCCATTATCACATGACCTATTGCTGATTGGTCCCCTTGGAGGATAAGCCACACCCAGAAGTTTTTCTGGAATGTGTGAATGGAACCGCCCAACCTAACTTTGCACATTGTAACAGGATCCATTTTGACTTCAGAAGTCAGAAAGGACACTATCCCTCACCCAGCCGAAGTCCCTCCTTACCCCAGCGCAATAGATGGGGCGTTGTGGGTGGATTGTTAACAGGTTTATTGGGTATCAAGTGAATAGTGACAGTGTCGTTACTTTTGGATTTCATCTACTCCAAAGATGTAGGGGGTTGGAAGAATGTGATCCCCTCTCTCCCTCTCTCCCTCTCTCCCAGGAGTGGGGCTTGAACCCACAACCTTCTGACTCAGAGGCGAGAGTGCTACCCACTGAGCCACGGCTGACACAGTAACCCCTGATAGTCTTGCTTGGAACATGTGTGTGTGTGTGTGTGTGTGTGTGTGTGTGTGGTCGTTCGCATATTTGCGTATATATAGACACTGGGACAGACTCAAATGCAGTTGCAGTGCCCCGCCGTTGCCGAATAGCCTGCTGTCGCTTGCTGTCCAGGGTTATAGAAGATGGATATTCCAAGTGGAGTGAGGTGCCAGGGGGGGCCGCGAGGGCCGCCATTGAGGCGGCCGACAAATTAAGATGGGGCCCGGGGAGCTGAAGACCTCCCTGGGACAGCGTTTCCACCCCCCCTCCCCCCCCCAAACATCCAGGGCAATTTTCTGGGAGGCATTATCACTCTCCACTGCCTCTCGGGGGCGGTAATCCCAATTTCGCAAGCGGGGCGGGACTTCTGCGCCCGCCGCAGGATGTCTCTCCTCACGGTGGTCACCACCCCCCAAACGGGGAGCTACGCAATTTCCCGGCCATAGAATCAGAGAACGGTTACAGCACGGAAGGAGGCCATTCGGCCCGTCGAGCCCGTGCCGGCTCTCTGCAAGAGCACCTCAGCTAGTCCCACTCCCCCCCGCCCTTTCCCCGCAACCCTGCAAATTTTTTTCTTTCAGGTGCTTATCCAACTCCTTTTGAAAGCCACGATTGAGTCTGCCTCCACCACCCTTTCAGGCAGTTCCTAACCACTCGCTGCATAAAAAAGTCTTTCCTCATGTCGCCTTTGGTTCTTTCGGCCAATCACCTTAAATCTGTGTCCTCTCGTTCTCGACCCTTCGGCCAATGAGAACAGTTTCTCTCTCTATCTACTCTGTCCAGGCCCCTCGTGGTTTTGAGCACCTCTGTCAAATCTCCTCTCAACCTTCTCTGCTCCAAGAAGAACAACCTCAGCTTCTCCAGTCTATCCACAAAAACTGAAGTACCTCATGCCTGAAACCATCCTGGAGGTTGACAATCATCCGGTGGAGTAATGGAGCTTCTCGATTGGTGTGGGAAGGTGATACCCCCCGAGGATGAACAGGTTGATCGACCAATGGTGGAGGCGAGAGGTCATGTGATGAAACCTCCAGGTATACGTCCAATCAGAGTAGGCGACCCTACTACCAGCTTCTCAAGTGCAACTAGGGATGGGCAATAAATGCTGGCCTTGCCAACGATGCCCATTTCCTGAGAATGAATTTTTTAAAATTGTAGATGTGTCAACCGTGGTTCAGTGGGCAGCACTATCACCTCTGAGTCAGAAGGATGTGGGTTCAAATCTCACTCGAGAGACTTGAGCAATCTAGGCTGACACTCCCAGTGCAGTGCTGAGGGAGCGCTGCACTGTCGGAGGTGCCGTCTTTTGGATGAGACGCAGAAACTAAAGCCCGATCTGACTTCTCAGGTGGATGTAAAAGATCCGATGGCACTATTTTGAAGAAGAGCAGAGGAGATATCCCCGGTGTCCTGGCCAATATTTATCTCTCAATGCTGTTTCTGGGAGCTTGCTGTGCGCAAATTGGCTGCCGCGTTTCCTACATTATAACAGTGACTACACTCCAAAAAGTACTTCATTGGCTGTAAAGCACTTTGAGACGCCCGGTGATTGGGAAAGGTGCTATATAAACGCAAGTCTTTCTTTCTTCAATTAACATTTTGGCTGGCAAGGACACGATGGACAGAATGGCCTCCTTCTGTGCTGTATACTTCTAGGATTCCTATCATGAATTTTTGGAGGTTTATTTTTAAAATAAAATTATCAATTTAAATTGAAGTTGATAGCTGAGCATTAAAAAAAACAGATAAAATAATTATTTTCGAAGGGAAACATTAAGACAAAGAAAACACACTGCCTCTTTTCAAAAAAAAATGGGTTCTGATGCCAGAGACAGTTTGATTGTTGGATTGTGCAGAAGCTCATTAGATAAAGTGCGATCTAATCTCTGACACCTCGAGCAGGAGGTAGTGGCTGGGCGGCAGCTGAGAAGGAGAACTGTGGCAGGAACAGTTTGTGTCAGAAAGAAACCCACACCGGAGGTACCCCCCCCTCCCCCGGCTCAATGAACGACTTCCCAAACACCATATGTACTAACCAAGTAACCGAGAACGATTCGATGGAGGGATTATTGACACATCTGGATCACAAACACTCCCAAAGTACCTTTTGTATTAACTGCTTGCGAGCGCAAAAATGCAATCTTGCTGCTGGCGAGAGGGTTCGGTTTAGCGTCAATGTCACTTCTCGTAGTGATCAGCGAGGCCTCATTAAAACCACTGTCAAGCGATCGAAGCAAGCAGATATGTGCCACAGCTGACACACAGCCACCAAATAAAATATAAGGCCTCCCAAACAGGCTGAATAGAATAGACAATAAGAGGAAAAACAAGACCGAGGAAAATAGATTCACTTGTTTATACCTGTATACAGAAGTGCCTATATACACTCATGTACCGTTATACAGAAGTAATGTATCGATAAACAGAACAGAATATGTACTAGCCTGTTTTATTTCACAGCTTATTGAGAGGAATTTGCATATATGTATAGGAATCTAGTATTGCAATGTTACCAGAACCAGAATATATACCTACTTGACACAGAATATACGCTTTCATTGTTGACTATACTGGCCTATGTTTTCATACTCAGAATCAGAATCATATACGTAATGTAATGAACATGAACAAACAGAACTATCTGCCCATTTGGATCAGTTTGCCCCAGACCCTGACTCACATCCTCTTTGTGGAACATCCTTTGCTGAGAAAACACAATTGTTAGTCACCCTTGTGGGAAGTCTCATTTTAATAAACATAAGATCATAGAAATGTCAGCACAGAGGAGGCCACTCAACCCCCTCGTGCCCAGTGCTATCTCCACATCAGACCGATCTACTCTCATCCCCTTTCCCTGCGTCTTCCATACAGCATCAGAGATCCAGTCCTTTGCACAGTATTTCAAAAGCCTCGTAATGGACTCCTTCCATGCATATCCAGCCCTCCCAACCTGCAGGGACCCGTCTCCTGATCATGATCGAGTTCCTATCGGAGGGTGTGTTTTATATATATATATATGTGTGTGTGTGTGTGTGTGTATGTGTGCGGCAACACCTCGATTTTAACATTCTCATCCTTGTTCACAAATCCCTTCATGGACTCGCCTCCTCCCTATCTCTGAAACAACTTTCAGCCCAACAACTCTGAGATCTCTGCGATCCTCCAATTCTGGCATCTTGAGCAACCCCCGATTTTAATCGCTCCACCAATGCTGGCCGTGCCTTCAGCTGCCTATTCCCTAAGCTATGGAATTCACTCCCTAAACCTCTCCACCTATCTCTCCTGCTTAAAGACACTCCTTAAAACCCACCTCTTTGACCAACCTGCCTAATATCTCCTGACGTGGCTCAGTGTCAAATTTTATTTGATAATTGCTTCTGTGAAGCGTCTTGGGAAGTTTTACTACGTTAACAGGGCTATACAAATAGAAGTTGTTGGTGTGTGTTTATATAATATATATATATATATATATATATACAGGTCTGTATTATAATATATTTGTTGTCACAATCCCTCCGAGATGTCTGCGCTCCTCTAATTCTGCCCTCTTGAGCATCCCCAATTATAATCGCTCAACCGTTGGTGGCCGTGTCTTCTGTTACAAAGGCCCTAAGCTCTGGCACTCCCTGTCTAAACCTCTCCGCCTCTCTACCTCGCCTTCCTCCTTTAAGACGCTCCTTAAAACCAACCTCTTTGACCAAGCTTTTGGTTATCTGCCGTAATTTCGTCTTATGTAGCTCGGTGTCAGATTTATTTATTTTTGTCTTATAATACTCCCTGTGCAGTGCCTTGGGATGTTTAACTACGTTAAAAGTGCTATATAAATACAAGTTGTTGTTGTTATATTAAATTTATCGATGTATATGGTTCTAAACAAAAATTGCAAAGTTGCAGAAATTTAGTGTGTACATTTTTCTATGTTAATATTGAGTTGTTGGTCACTACATCTTGAACCTGTTAACTGAGGTTAACATTTATTGAGAGTCTTTCACAGAGACAATTCAGGAACATTTTTGTTTTCTTACATTGGACATTAGGGAGTTCCTGGATGCAGCGAGGTAGATTGGATGGGGAGGATCACATGGCTACAATGGAGCCTTCCTGATTTTCCTTTATAATCCTTAATGCCCAACGACAGTAAGAAAAAGAAAAGAAAGACTTGCATTTATATAGCGCCTTTCATGACCACCGGACGTCTCTAAGTGCTTTACAGCCAATGAAGTACTTTTGGAATGCAGTCACTGTTGTAATGTGGGAAACATGGCAGCCAAAATTGCGCACAGCAAGCTACCATAAACAGCAATGTGATAATGACCAGATAATCTGTTTTTGTTATGTTGATTGAGGGATAAATATTGGCCAGGACACCGGGGATAATGCCACTGCTCTTCATCGAAATGGTGCCATGGGATCTTTTACGTCCACCTGAGAGAGCAGGCGGGACCTCGGCTTAACTTCTCATCAGTGTGGCACTCCCTCAGCACTGCATTGGAGTGTCAGCCTGGATTTTTGAGCTTAAGTTCCTGGAGTGGGGATTGAACCCAGAGGTGAGGGTGCTATCCACTGAGCCACTGGTTACAAGAGGAAAATCTTCATTTTTTTCCAGTATGTGTAGAGTCTAGTGATCTAGAGGGAATATGATGCAGTATTAACTTGTGGTCACTCGTGCACTGTGGCAAATAGTGAATGATGTGCCGTGTGTCTCTCAAACAGACCGTGGTAGGTGAAGGCTATCGGCCAGTGTGAATTTTTACAGAGCCAGGGTCGGATGACTCCTTTAACACTGGAGCTATATATAAAGACCTCCTGTCATTTTTTTTACCATAGTGAAAACTTTCTCTCCCTGGTGCCAAATCAATCCATCATTGATAATCGAGATCACAGATAGGCCTGTTTCCTGCCACTTTGACACCGATGGCTATTAATCTTCTGAAACACGCTGGAAGTGCAGTGTCTGCAAGAGAATTCTTCAGCCCAGGGACGCAGCAAGCTGCGGCAGCCGATCCTCTCAACAACAACAACTTGCACTTATATAGTGTCTGTAACGCAGTAACACATCCCAAGGCGCTTCACAGGAGTATTATCAAGCAAAGTTTGATACCAAGCCACTTAAGGAGATTTGAGGACAGATAACCAAAAGCTTTGTCGAAGAGGTAGGTTTTAAGGAGCATCGTAAAGGAAGAGAAAGAGGTGGAGGGGTTTAGGGAGGGTATTCCAGAGCTTAGGGCCAAGGCAGCTGAAGGTACGACCGCCAATGGTGGAATGAAGAAAATTGGTGATTTGTAAGGATGCCAGAATTGGAGCAGAGCAGAGACCTTCTGTAATGTATTTGCTTCAAGGGTTCTTTGCTTAAGAATTCATAGCAACTCATTGCTATTAAGAACTAGTTGGTTTATTAGCAAAAGGTTTAACAATCACACTACACATTAGCAGTTCATCCACCAGGCTCACAACCGCCTGCCTCATCGTGGATCCCCCCCGAACCCAACTGGCTGGGGTTTTATGGAGTCTTGTGAACATCATGTGACTGGCTAGGACACACCCACTCAACAGTTCAACACACCTGTGAGCATCCTCACCAGTGCATACATTACACCTTGGAGGGTCGTAGGTCTGGAGGAGGTTACAGAGATGGGTCGACAGCGGAAGGAGCATGCGGCAACTCCAGCACCCCACCCATCCGTCCCTCCAACCACTGTCTGCCCCACCTGTGACAGAGACTGTAGGTCCCGCATTGGACTCTTCAGTCACCCGAGAACTCATTTCTAGTATGGAAGCAAGTCATCCTCGACTCTGAGGGACCGCCTATGATGGTGATGATGACAGAGATAGGGCAGGGCGAGGCTAAGGATGGATTTAAAATCTATGACCTCTGGTTACCGACCCATTTGCCAGAGGAAATAGATTCTCCCTACTTGGTCTATCAAAACCCTCTCATAATCAAGAATCATATCATATCATAGACAGTCCCTCGTAATCGAGGAAGATTTGCTTCCACTCTTAGCATGAGTTCTTAGGTGGCTGAACCGTCCAATACAAGAACCACAGTCTCTGTCACATGTGGGACAGACAGTGGTTGAAGGAAAAGGTGGGCGGGGAGTCTGGTTTGCCGCACGCTCCTTCCGCTGCCTGTGCTTGGTTTCTGCATGCTCTCGGCGACGAGACTCAAGGAGCTCAGTGCTCTCCCGGATGCCTCATGAAGACCTCTATTAACGCACCCCTTAACATTCTCTGCTCTAAGGAGAGCTACAGCCAGATGATCTTCGGAGCAATGCTTCCTCTACACTGTCATGGCAATAACGCCCTTGCCTCCAAATTCAGGAGAATGCCCAACTGCATCAAAGTGAAATTTCCACTCCCCACGCCTGCCTTTCTGGCTTCACGACGTTGGGTTGTCAATTCGTGATGGATTATGGGACAGTTATGTTACTACGGTATTCAGCTTACCAAGGCTTACGTTGAAACAGGCTTCCAGAAGCCATTTCACATAGAATTCTTGCAGCTGACAAGAGATCAGGACATTTGTTTCATCTGTCAGTGCCCAGAGGTGAAAGGGCCGTGTATTAGCCTAGCTCCTGGTGGGAGTGCGACAACCTGCTTTATAGTGGGGTATGGTAGCTCAGTGGTTATGTGACTGGACTACCAATCCAGAGGCCTGGACTGATAATCCAGAGTTCAAATCCCACCACGGCAGCTGGGGGAAATTTAAATTCAGTTAATTAAATAAATCTAGAGTTAGAAATCTAGGATCAGTAATGCTGAACCAAGAAACTACCGGATTGTCAGAAAAACCCATCTGGTTCACTAATGTCCTTTAGGGAAGGAAATCTGCTGTCCTTACCCAGTCTGGCCTGTATGTGACTCCAGACCCACAGCAATGTAGTTGACTCTTAGCTGCCCTCTGAAATGGCATAGTGAGCCACCAAATCTGCTACAACAAAGTCAGCACTGTGTGGGAGTATTGTCACCACACGGACTGCAGCGGTTCAAGAAGGTGGCTCACCACCACTTTCTCAAGGGGCAATTAGGGACGGGCAATAAATGCCAGCGACGCCCACATCCAGTGAAAGAATTTTATAAAAATACCAGCGATCTTCCTCGAGAGCAGGGTTCAATATTTTTACGTGAAGCTGCTTTCAGTTTTTGATTCGAGCCAACAACCAAAGCAGTGTTACAGTACAGGAGTAATCTTCACACTGAGCTTTGGGAAAACAGACTTACCAATTGTAGAGTTAAATAACTATAAGGAGGGAGTATGGGGGCCCCTGAAGTGGTTGATGAGGGGGAGAGTTAATCTTGATGCAACAACAGAATGAAATACAACACGACATAGTGTTTCTTTTATTGAGCAACCTCCATGCAGGCCCAAGGCCCCGAGTCCAGGGGTCCTCTCGATGTTTGAAAAGATTAGGAGAAAACACAATATCAATCAAGAAGATTAGGTGATTTGTAACTTATGTTTTAGAAGCTTTTAGATGGTGAGATGGAGGGAAGGACGAAGAGGATAAGGGACGAGAAATTTGGCCTTTTAGCCAAACCCCCACCCTGTTTTTCGGGCGCTAAATGGTCTACTATGCTCCCAATATGGTGGGCAGGAGGCCCACCGCCCACCATATTGGATGAGGTGGTGTCAGGAGCGCATGTCGTGAACATTCAAAGGTGGGAATCATTTATTTAAGTGAGGGTTCTATGCTTCTGGCACAACCCGCTCTCGATTTACCAAAGGCCCAGGGCTTCTCTCGCCACGTGCTGAGCTCGCACAGCTCCATGGGGTACCAACCGGCAGGACGGCCTCCTCTACTTAGCCTGATCGTGGAGCCTGGAGGAGCAGGAGGGCTCCTCCCGACCCTCATTAAAAGCGCAGGCTCACTGTGGTACTGCAACTGCTGATGTACATAATAAAACGATCATGTGACAAAGTCACATGACAAGTTCCTGTCGAGCCACCTTGAGTGTGATGTGGTGAAGAATCTATCACATTCACCTCCCCCCATCGACTCCCCTCCCCCCCCCCCAACGACCCGAGGCCTGTTCTCCCCACCTTCCTCACTTAACGTTCGACGGCAGCAGCGACCCGATCTTTAGTCTCGATTCGCCGATAGCTCCACACAGATCACCGGCTTCATTGAAATGGGGGCCGAGGCCCAATATCGAGGGCATCTCGGGCCTCAACAATTAGGGGCAGGGATTGTACCCTGTCCCCTTCCCTCCTCCCAGAGTCAACCCCATTGCTGTGGGTCTGGAGTCACATATAGCCAAGATCGGGGTAAGGGCGGCAGCTTTCCTTCCCTAAAGGATATTAGTGAACCTGTAATGACTCAAGAGTCTGGTTACTGTCAACTCACTCAGGTGCAACCTGATCCATCTTTATTCCAGCCCAAGAGTGCCAGCGTGACAAAGACACACAGCTTATATACAGGTGACCAAGCACAAGTGCCACATGCATACAGCCCAATGACCTCTGACCGCGGCGCCCTCTGGTGTCTGGTGACCCCCAGTATTAATACATAACAACACTCGATTGCTTTTTAACAACAAAAATCCAGAAGTTACACGATCACCGTTACTGATACCGTTTTTTATCACTGAATTTAAATTCCCCAGTTGCTGTGGTGGGATTTGTAACATAACCACTGTGCTACCCTTCCCGATTGGTGGGAGGTCATGAGAGGTCATGAGAGGGCGGATTGTGTGCGGTACGTTAGAAGGAGCAGGCGCAATGGGCTTCTCGCCAGCCTTTGCATTTGCTCTACTCTTCCCACATTACAACACTGACTACACCTCAAAAAGTATTTTGTTGGTGGGAAAGCGCTTTGGGACGTCCTGAGGCAGTGAAAGGCGCTATAGAAATGCAAGTCTTTCTCTCTCTGCTCCTGCAACAAGTGCGATGGAGTTGGGCTGTGGTAGCAGTGACGGCTGCTCCACATAGGCAAACAGCTGCTTTATGTCTCTTGTGAAGTCTCGCTTTGTGCGGTTTGAGATCAAGGACTTTTGTTTTTTTTTTAAACTGCAGAACTCTGAGCAGACAGGCTCATATTTTAACCAGATTTGCTCACATACTCCCTTTGATATAACCATTATCAATGTACCCCACACTCCTCTCCATAACTGCTAGCATCCTTTACCAATAGCACTCTGACACATGACCTGCTGGACGTTATAACACACTGTGAAGAATCAGGGGGAAAACTCTCCACTGGCTGGAGTCAAACCTAGCACAAAGGAAGATGGTTGTGGTGGTTGGAGTTCAATCATCACAGATCCAGGACATCGCTGCTGGAGTTCCTCACGGCAGTGTCCTCAGGTCCAACCATCTTCAGCTGCTTCATCAATGACCTTCTCGCCATCATAAGGTCAGAAGTGGGGATGTTTCCTGATGATTGCACAGTGTTCAGTGCCGTTCGCAACTCCTCTGATAATGGAGCAGTCCGTGCCCGCATTCAACAAGACCTGGACAACATTCAGGCTTGGGCTGATAAGTGGCAAGTAACATTCGTGCCACACAAGTGCCAGGCAATGACCATCTACAACAAGCGAGAGTCTAACCACCGCCCCTTGACATTCAGTGGCATTACCATCACCGAATCCCCTACCATCAACATCCTGGGGGGGGTCACCATTGACCAGAAACTTAACTCAACCAGCCACATACACACAGTGGCTACAAGAGCAGGTCAGAGGCTGGGTATTCTGCGGCAAGCGTCTCACCTCCTGATTCCTCAAAGTCTTTCCACCATCGACCAGGCCCAAGTCAGGAGTGCGATGGAACACTCTCCACTTGCCTGGATGAGTGCAGCTTCAATTTTACTCAAGAAGCTCGACACCATCCAGGACAAAGAGGCCCGCTTGATCGGCACCCCATCCACCACCTTAAACATTCACTCCCTCCACCACTGGCGCCCCCTGGCTGCAGTGTGTACCATCTACAAGATGCACTGCAGCAACTCATCAGGGCTTCTTCGGCAGCACCTCCCAAACCCCGCGACCTCTACCACCGAGAAGGACAAGGGCAGCAGGCGCATGGGAACACCACCACCTCCAAATTACCCTCCAGGGCACGCACCATCCTCTCTTGGAAGTATATTGCCGGTCCTTCATCGTCGCTGGATCAAAATCTTGGAGCCCCCTCCCTAACAGCACTGTGGAAGTCTCTTCACCACACGGACTGCAGCGGTTAAAGAAGGCGGCTTACCACCACCTTCTCAAGGGCAATTAGGGATGGGCAATAAATGCTGGCCTTGCCGGCGATGCACAAATCCCATGAACGAATTTAAAAAAAAATTGAGAGCCTGAATGTTTTAACAAACACTTCACAGTGATTAGAAAAATAGTAATCTCAGTGAATCTGGATATGGCTGGAATCTCTCTACCCCCGTCCACCCTTAGTTTGTGCTGTTCTTGTTGACCACAGGCAGGATAGGACTGAGGGTATAATGACTGGCCTCACTGTCCCTAAGCTAAGGACAGGAAAACTGAACCAAGATTCCAGGGTTTATCTGCCGGCTGCAGATCTCCATGGTTGAATAGTGGGGAACGGTAGCATACTGGACTAGCAATCCCGAGGCCTGGACTAATGATCCAGAGACGTGAGTTCAAATCCCACCACGGCAGCTGGGGAATTTAAATTTTGTTAATTAAATAAAGCTGGAATAAAAAATAACTAGTGTCAATGATGATGACCATGAAACTACCGGATTGTCGTAAAAACCCAACTGGTTCACTAATGTCCTTTAGCGAAGCAAGTCTGTCACCTGGCACTTACCCAATCTGGGCCTATATGTGACTCCAGACCCATAGCAATGTAGTTGACTTTTAACTGTCCTCTGAAATGGCCCAGCAAGCCACTCAGTTGTACCAAACTGCTAAGAAAACCAATAAGCCCGCTGACACTCCATACCTAGGTTGAGTATGAGGTTTGGTCATTTAGAGAGATGCTGGCAGAGCTGAATCCAAAGTTTAGTCCCCATCTTCGATAAAGGTTGGGTGTGGTGGGGAAGAGGGAGAACATAGGACAGCAACTAAAGACCTTACACGCTTCTGGATACCGTAGGAAAGGAAACGCTGAGACTTAACTCCAATGAACTGAGTAAGATGCAGTCTGCTGCACCACCATTATACGTTGTTCAATCCCCTGGCAGCTTCTGTCAGCCAACCAACCCAGCCACTGGTTCGTAGTGAGGTGGTGTGTTCTGTGGCTCAGATAGAAGTGTCCTTGCTTCTGAGTCAGAAGGGTTCAAATCCCACTCCAGAGACTCAAACATAAAATCTAGGCTGACGCTCCCAGTGCAGTACTGAAGGAGTGCTGCACTGTCGGAGACGCTGTCTTTCGGATCAGACATTAAACCGAGGGCCCTCTCGGGTGGTTATAAAAGATCCCATGGCACTGTTTCGAAGAAGAGCAAGTGGAAGTTCTCTCTGGTGCCCTAGCCAATAATAAACCTTGTTATGATAAGATCATAAGAACATAAGAAATAGGAGCAGGAGGAGGCCATTTGGCCCCTCAAGCCTGCTCCGCCATTCAATAAGATCATGGCTGATCTGATCTTGGGCTCAGCTCCACTTCCCTGCCCGCTCCACGTAACCCTTCACTCCCTGTTGATATTGATGTGCTCAACCAACATCACAAAAAACAGATTATCTGTTCATTATCACATTGCTGTTTGTGGGAGCTTGCTGTGCGCAAATTGGCCGTCGCGCTTCCCACATTACAATGGCTGAGAGCATGCAGAAATCAAGCGCAGGCAGTGGAAAGAGCATGCAGTAAACCAGTCCCACCCACCCTTTCTCTCGATGACTGTTCCCCCCACCCACCCCGGGACTGTGGTTCTCGTATTGGACTGTTCAGCCACCTTAGGACTCATTTTTAGAGTTGAAGCAAATCTTCCTCGATTCCGAGGGACTGCCTATGATGATGATGATGATGACAACAGTGACTACACTTCAAGAAGTACTTCATTGGCTGTAAAACGCTTTGGGATGTCCTCAGGTTGCGAAAGGCGCTACATAAATGCAAGGGTTTTTTCGTTTTTATCTGGCACTGAACTTGACCTTGCCTCCAAATGCTCCCAGCTTTATAGCCCTAGCTTTGCACAGTGCTCCCTCCTGTTTGATTCTACTGGTGCTACTAACTTTGCATTTTCTGCAGAATCGGAACAGGGTTGCACCAGGCAGCTGTCAAAGTAATCGGGAGTCTGCGGATTCACATCCGACTGGAAGGGATGATGTGGGATGAAAATCTCCTTGGGATTGCAAAGGAAAATCCTAACTTGCAGGCGCTGTTACAGAAGCTGACTTAAGTCCTTTCAATTCCTAACTGTTTGGGGAGGGAGAGTGGGGAGTGGTGGAGGAGGGGGTCGGGGGGCATTGGTCACAGTTTAAACCCTGGGGAATTGGATTCAGTTCAGGGTCATTCTGACCCAACTCAACGTGATCTCTGCCGGACTGAACCTAGAGCTGGAACTGCAATGTTAATTAACGTTGCCACTCTGATGAAAGGCTTTAGCGAGTTCAGGTTGGCTAGCACAGCACAGGCTATTGTCCCAATGTGTGAGCTACGTGAACCAGCTTCATCTCCATCCAAAACACACAGAGATAACATCTCGCTGGTAATTGTGCTTGTCAGTCTGATGAAAGGCTTTAAAGTTCAGGCTAGCCAGCAAAACAAAGGCTACATGAGTAACTTCGCATCGGATCGAAAATGTACTAAACACAGAATTCTGACATAAATCCTGGGTCTTAATTGAAATTTCAAACTAATTATTTTTTTCTCCTTCTGAACAATGATGATTACAAACTGTTTTTTTCCGCAGCGGATATAATTATTAAAGCGTGCAGACAAGTTCTGAGGGAAACTGGGCAAGGGGAGCAAGAGAAGACACGCACAGGGAAAAGAAATACGAACATAAGAACATAAGAAATAGGAGCAGGAGTCAGCCATACGGCCCCTCAAGCCTGCTTCGCCATTTAATACGATCATGGCTGATCCGATCGTGGACTCAGCTCCACTTCCCTGCCCGCTCCCCATAACCCCTTATTCCCTTATCGTTTAAGAAACTGCCTATTTCTGTCTTAAATTTATTCAATGACCCAGCTTCCACAGCTCTCTGAGGCAGCGAATTCCACAGATTTACAACCCTATGAGAGAAGAAATTTCTCCTCATCTCTGTTTTAAATGGGCGGCCCCTTATTCTAAGATCGTTCCCTCCAGTTCTAGTCTCCCCCATCAGTGGAAACATCCTCTCTGCATCCACCTTGTCAAGCCCCCTCATAATCTTATACGTTTCGATAAGATCGCCTCTCATTCTTCTGAATTCGAATGAGTAGAGTTCCAACCTCCTCAACCACAGCTATTCAGTTCCATCCTTAAATTGCAAGAAATAAAGACTTGGATTTATATAGCACCTTTCATGACCACCAGGCATCTCAAAGCGCTTCACAGCCAATCAGGTAATTTTGGAGAGTAGTTACTGTTGTAATGTAGGAAATGCAGCAGCCAACGTGCACACAAGCTAGCTCCCACAGACAGCAATGTGATAATGATCATATAATGGGCCTGAAATTCCGATTGAGGTCTTCCCGCGGGCAAACGAGTGAAATACGGAAAAAAGATGCGCACTTACCTGTTGCTGCTGCACCTGTTGGAACTTCCGAGCCTGAGGCCTCTGGTGACTGCGCGTCGCAGTACGTGCACGTGGGGACGTGTGCAGGCCGGGATCTGGAGACAGCAGCCAATCAGGTACAGTATAGTTTCTCATTCATAGTAATAGAAGTTCTGTAAGTCCGGAACTCCTATTACTATGAATGAGAACCACCCCCCCAACACCCAAAACACAATAAAAAATAGAAAATAAAGTACACATTTAACATTCAATTAAATTAAACTTCTTATAACAAAAATATTTTCCCGACTTTTTAAAACGTTTCTTTAATTAAGCCTTAAAATAAACTTACCGTAACGAGGAAGGTTTTTAGAAATAAAATGTGTTTTTATAACTTTATTTTAAAATGTTTGTGTGTATTTGTAAATATCGGAAATCTTGCCCTGCAACTGTCCTCGCTCCTGATCGGTCAAGCCAGAAACTTGACAGATCGGAAAAGCCGGTTTTCAGTGCAGGCGCATTGCGCGCTGAAACCCAGCTTTTCCGATGCCTGCCCGGGTTTGTAGGAACTCCGTACGCATCCGGGACATCGGAATTTCAGGGCCAATTCTGTTTTTTTGTTATGTTGGTTGAGGGATAAATATTGGCCAGGACACTGGTGATAAATCCCCTGCTCTTCTTCAAAATAGTGCCATGGGATCTTTTATGGCCACTTGAGAGAGCAGGCGGGGCGAGTGTGCTGCCCACTGAGCCACAGCTGACACTAAGGGCCAATTATAGATCCTTCTACCAGCAAGACACCTATTTCATCCACCCCCACCATGTCTGCTGCTTCCTTCCCCGCGATGGACCACCCTTTGTGCAATCTTCCTCTCAGCAACACGGTCCAGACCAATCAAAATCCATTCCCGATGAGTCTGGAAAATTCCCGCAGTTTAGATCAATGAGCCTCCAGTTTGTGTCCTGAGGCTAGACTTTCCATCAGTTTCGCCTCGCTGCCGCCCACTTACCGCCCATTTAACCACTGAGATGAAGTATAACGTCCATTTATCGCCCATTAGTTAGCCAGTGTTAGTTTTGGCATGACGTTAACGCCGAGAATTAGTTAGACCGCCCGCCCATATTTTTATGACGTCAACAATAGTGCACCGCACAGAATACAGTATTTAAATGAAACTAACGCCCAGAAACCGCCCAGAATATCTTCCCTGGATCCTTCTGCCCAGCAAAGTTGGGTGTGGGGGGGGGCGGGGGGGAGGGGTGGAAATGGAAAATTATATTTTAATTTTTTTAAAGTTTCTCAGCTTTTTTTTCACCCCTCCCATTTCTTTCCTCAAGGTGCTGACTTTTTCCGGTGCGGCGCTCCGTGCGAGCTGAGAGCTCTCCAGTGCTTCGCTCAGGTGGCTATCCTTCATGTGTTAGTCTCGGGCTATAGACCATTTGTGGGGGTTGTGATCGGGGTGGAATCACAGCAAAGCTCGATCCTACCCAATCCCACTGTCCGTAAGAGTAAGCTTTTCTTCAAGGGAACCCTGCCTAGCAAGGAAGCTTGGCTGATTTCTCATCTTTCCACTCCAGGTGCACTGAGGTGAAATAATCTGCTGCCACCTCAACTGAGCCTTGCTAGCTCCTAGCACAGTGGTTATCTTTCTGGACTAGTATGCTGGAGGGCTGAACCAATGAGTTCAAACCACATTAGCTCATAGCATCATCATCATTGGCAGTCCCTCGAAATCGAGGAAGACTTGCTTCCACTCTAAAAGTGAGTTCTCAGGTGACTGAACAGTCCAATACGGGAATGACAGTCTCTGTCACAGGTGGGACAGACAGTGGTTGAAGGAAAGGGTGGGTGGGGAGTCTGGTTTGCCACACGCTCCTTCCGCTGCCTGCGCTTGATTTCTGCACGCTCTCGGCGACGAGACTCGAGGTGCTCAGCGCCCTGCCAGACGCACTTCCTCCACTTAGGGCGGACTTTGGCCAGGGATTCCCAGGTGTCAGTGGGGATATTTTTAACTTTATCAGGGAGGCTTTGAGGATGCCCTTGTAACGTTTCCCCTGCCCATCTTTGGCTTGTTTGCCGTGAAGGAGTTCCGAGTAGAGCGTTTGCTTTCGGAGTCTTGTGTCTGGCATGATAGCACGGCTCATAGCACAGTTGTTATATTCCTGGATTAGTACGCTGGAGGGCTGAACCAATGATCTAGAGACATGGGTTTAAACTCCATTAGCTCATAGCATCATTATCATTATCATCATAGGCAGTCCCTCGAAATCGAGGAAGACTTGCTTCCACTCTAAAAGTGAGTTCTCAGGTGACTGTACAGTCCAATATGGGAATTACAGTCTCTGTCACAGGTGGGACAGACAGTGGTTGAAGGAAAGGGGTGGGTGGGGAGTCTGGTTTGCCGCACGCTCCTTCCGCTGCCTGCGCTTGGTTTCTGCATGCTCTCGGCGACGAGACTCGAGGTGCTCAGCGCCCTCCCGGATGCTCTTCCTTCACTTAGGGCGGTCTTGGGCCAGGGATTCCTAGGTGTTGACTGGGGATGTTACACTTTATCAGGGACGCTTTGAGGGTGTCCTTGAAACATTTCCTCTGCCCATCCGGGGCTCGCCCGCCGCGTAAGAGTTCCGAGTAGAGCGCTTGCTTTTGGGAGTCTCGTGTCGGGCATGCGGACAATGTGGCCCGCCCAACGGAGCTGGTCGAGTGTGATCAGTGCTTCGCTGCTGAGGATGTTGGCCTGATCGAGGACGCTAACGTTGGTGCATCTATCCTCCCAGGGGATTTGCAGGATCTTGCAGAGACATCGTTGGTGGCATTTCTCCAGCGATTTGAGATGTCTGCTGTATATGGTCCACGGCTCATAGCATAGTGATTATGTTACTGGCCTAGTTATCCAGAGGCTCGGACCATTAATCCAGGAGCCGTGAGTTCAAATTTAATGTTGTAAGTCTGGTTCACGAATGCCCTTTAAGGAAGGAAATCAACAACAACAACTTGTACTTATATAGCGCCTTTAATGTAGTGATACAGGAGTATTATTAGATTTTCTTGTAATTTGACACCAGCCACATAAGGATAAAGTAGGGCCAGTGGCCAAAAGCTTGATCAAAGAGGTAGGTTTTAGGTTTTAACAAGCATCTTGAAAGAAGAAAGAGAGGTAGAGAGGCGGAGAGGTTTAGGGACGGAGTTCCAGAGCTTGGGGCCCAGGCAGCTGAAGGCACGGCCACCAATGGTGGAGTGATTATAATCAGGGATGCTCAGGAGAGCAAAATTAGAGGAGTGCAGACATTTCGGGGGGGTTGTGGGGCTGGAGGAGATTACAGAGATAGGGAGGGGCGAGGCCATGGAGGGATTTGAAAATAAGGATGAGAATTTTGAAATTGAGGCGTTGCTTAACCAGGAGCCAATGTAGGTCAGCGAGCACAGGGGTGATGGGTGAGTGGGACTTGGTGCGAGTTAGGACAGGAGTTTCAGATGACCTCTAGTTTACGTACCAGTCTGGCCTATATGTGACTCCAGACCCACAGCAATGTGATTGACTCTTAACCGCCCACTGAAATGGCCTAGCGAGCCGCTCAGTTGTACCAAACCACTGCGCCTCACAGCACTGTGGGAGCACCTTCGCCACACGGGACTGCAACGGTTCAAGAAGGCAGCTCACCACCACCTTCCCGAGGGCAATTAGGGACGGGCAATAAATGCTGGCCTTGCCAGTGACGCCCACATCCCGTGAACGGATAACAAAAAAAGACATAGTGCGAGTCTCCTTTGCAAGCAAGTTTGAGAGCTACTTGTGTTGCCCTCCCAAGGGTTAACGTGGGCTGCCTCTTTGTTTCATGGGAACGGACTGGAATCAGCAGCTGTGCAGAGTAAAGACTCTTGTGATATCTATGTTGTTTGTCCAATTCAAATAGACATTTAAGGAGCGGGATTTATTTTTCCATTGACCCCATGTTTATTTAAAGTGACAGGATCCCTATTGTTGGTACAGACAGGCTGTATTTCAAAAAAAATAAAAAATAAATGAACAGTAAATCAAATGGGAACAAGCAACAATGTGGTGGCCAGCCTGCTTATCCTGCTACTTTACCCCCAGGCAGCTTCCCTGACATTGCTCAGGATGGGAGGGGGGGGGTTTGACTCCTTTATTCCTGTTGTTTTATTTCTCCCTCTGTTTCATGCACGGCGTTGCAATGTGGTTCTGTCCGAGAATGTGCAAAGCGCATTGGCGTGAGTAGCCGCCCTGCCCATGTCTGCCAGGCTCTGTATCTGATCGTTTCTTGTGAGCAGCTTCCCAAGCGGATGTTGAGTTTTGATGGTTGCTTGGTTTTTATAAAGCAGTCTCGGTGTCCAGGTTTACAGCACCAAATCGTCAGCGGCCGTATCCATTATCACGGCCGCATCAATCGGTTCTCTTGAAACCCACGTTTCAACTGCGTCTCACACAGAAATGAGCGGATTTTGAAAGCAAACTATTCCTCTGTTCAAATGACGTCCAAAGCATAAACTGGGATATGGGGATAGGGCATGAAAGTGAAATTGAGGTAGACAGAAAGAAAGACTTGCATTTATATAGCGTTTTGCACGACCACTGGACGTCTCAAGGCGCTTTACAGCCAATGAAGTACTTTTGGAGTGTAGTCACTGTTGTAATGTGGAAAATATGGCAGTCATCTTGCACACAGCAAGCTCCCACAATCAGCAATGTGATAATGACCAGATAATCTGTTTTTGTTATTGTTGTGTTTGTAAATAAACAGACTGACTGAAACAGGAGTAATGTAACGAACTGTTTCCTTTATAGCAACTCCCAAAATGGTGTCGCAAAACCAGCATGAATCAACATGTTTACAGCAGTGTGTGAATAGCTCCCACAGGGTCCTAATGCCGGTCGAGTGAGGGTTTGTTAACAAACAAATAGAGTACGAATACAACACATTTCCCCCCTTCTGAAAAGTACAGTCTATGAACAGACAAAGTCCTTGAGATAGCCAGGCCGTGTTCTGATACGCTGAGACTGGCGTGGAGCTTGCGGTGTTTGATCGAGGTTTTCGGTTGGGAAACAGAACTGTGCCTCTGTTCCACCTTGCTGGTTTGTTGGTCTGTGAGTTGGGATCAGTCTACGAGCGTTCCATCGAGTTCCATCATTGAGCTCGTCGGTGTGAGGGCTGAACTTTCACCAGATCTGTTTTGGAGGCGAAAGTGAAGATGCGAGCTTATGATTACGGTTTGGGCACTTAACTCTGACCCAATCTCCGATCTTCAGTTGGGGCTTTTGAACGCGTCGTTTTGTGTCAGTGTACGACTTCGCTTTTCGTTGGCGTTCCGAAATCTGGGATGCGAGTGTGGTTATCTTCGCACCAGGTTTAAGGGAGGTTTGAGAATGTCCAGTAGCTAGTGAAGATTCCGCCCAATCCTGAGCTCAGTGGGTGTCCTCCCCATTAGCGAGTGCATTGTCGAACGGTATGTCGGAGAATGGTTTGAACCGCCTTGTCGAATGTTTGACCTGTTGCGAGGTTGGCTTTCAAACCCTCTTTGATGACGCGGTTAAATCGCTCAACACCTCCGTTGCTTTGAGGATTGTACCGAGCAGTAAGGCGATGCTCGATAGCATGACAAGTGAGGAAATCCGCGAACCGGTCGGACACAAACTGTGGTCCAATGTCAGTGTTCATATGCGTAGATGCAAGCGAGTGCTTCGCGTTGCCCTGTAAGAGTATTTACATTCTGCAGACGAGAGTGTGCCAGAGGCGAAGGCGACTGGGCGTTCCAGGCCATCAATCCATTGCGAGAGCACAGCACCCATGGCGGTGCCTGATGCATCAATGGTGATGTAAGTAGTGGCATTCAGATCAAAGTGCATGAGGATAGGAGGGGATGTGATTTTCTCTTTAAGCGTGGTGAATGCCTGAGCCTGGGAATCTGTTCATTCCCACGGGATATCCTTGCACAGCAATTTGCGAAGTGGTTTGGCAATGTGCGCATAGTGCGGGATGAACTTCAGGTAGGAGTTTCAAATGCCAACGAATGATGAAAGTTCTTTGACGTTGGTAGTCTCCTGCATTCGCTGTATCGCGTCAATCTTGTGAAGCGTCGGCTTGACACCTTGTGCCCAGAAAATTTATTTCTCCAGCAGCGAATGTACATTTATTGGCATTAAGGGTAATGTGATGTGTAGCAAATCTCGCCATAGCTGCGTGAAGTCACTGGTCATGTTCTTCTGTTGTCTGTCCGTGGACAACGATATCGTCAGGCAGATTTGAGGGCTCCTTCTATGCCTGCTAGCAATCTTCTGAAATGCACTTGGTGCAGAAGATAGTCCGTAGGGCATGCGTCAATACTGATACAGACCATCCTGCGTCGTGAATGCCGTGAGCGGTTTGTTGTCCTCCGCTAAGGGTATTTACAGGTTACTGTGGCGCATGTCGAGTTTCGTATAAACTATTGAGCCGCGGAATTCTGAAGACAGTTCGTCGATGGTAGGAAGAGGGTACTTGTCGGGGATGATGGCCTTGTTGACCTCTTTCAGGTCGATGTATCGGCAGATCTCCCCATTTTTATGCCAAGCAATGACTAAGTTCGAGATCCAGGGTGAGGAGTTGATGCTCTCAATGATTCGCTGAGATTCGAGTTGCGTTAATTCTGTGGATGAACCGCGAATGGGAGACGGCGATGTTGCTGCATAACCGGTTTGACGAAAGGGTCAATGCGGGGACGATGGCAGAATTTTGTTGTCACTCCAAACCCTGTGAAGATTGAGGGATATTGCTTGACACAGGTGTGCCAGTTGGGTCGTAAACTTTGAACCCAAGCTTGTCAAAAAGGTCAACACCAATGAGGCTTCGTCCCTTCGTGACATGAAAGAAAAAGTTCTCCAATGCTATGTCCTTGTAGTATATTGGGACAGATATGACCCCAAGTACCTCAATTTTGGAGTCAGAGTACACATGTAGAGTGGAAGTTGCGGGCTACAGTTGACAATGCGTGAACTGGGTTTTGTACACAGCCTCGCTCAAAATGGAGACTGTCTCCAAGGTCAGTGAGGAGGCAGATGGGCGTGTCGTCAATGTTTACCTCACTGTCCTTGAATTTGCCCAAACCAATATGTGAAATGTCACTAACGGTATAAACCATACTGGGTTCATCACTATCGGGGTTGTCCACATGTCAAATATGCTGCTATGAGCAACACTAGCAAAATGGTTCATTTTACCACATGCAGGGCATTTCTTCCCACGTGCAGGGCAGTTTGGACTCTTTGCTGAATGAGATTTGTCCCCACAGTTAAAGCACTGGGAGTTAGGCCCGCGATCCATAGTGGGTGGCTTATTACTAGCCCTGGGTCTCTGCTGTGATTTCCGCTTTGGACGAACGCCTTGCACCTGGGCTATAGCTGCAGTCTACTGCATAGGGGGAGCAGGGGATCTGATCGCTTTTGAATCGGAAAGCGCTGGTTCGATTTGGCTGGCCAAATTAGTTGCTTTGTCCAATGTCACTTTGTCATCCTCCATTAGCAAAGAATGCGGGGGATCGTTGTTTTCTCAATAATTTGATCCCTGATCATTTCCCCTGTGAGTGCTCCAAAGTTGCACATAGTGGCCCGTTCAGTTAATGTACTGTTTGATTGGTTCACCGTTCCCTTGCCCCCTTTGATGAAATTTGTATCTCTCCATCATGATACTTTTCTTTGACCCAAAATATTTCTCGAGGGCACTTACTGCTCCATGTCTTTGATTTGGCCAAAGATGCGTTGGCTTTCGGTGCCGAGGCAGTGGATAAGTATTGCAGGCGGTGAGCTGGTGTTACGTTGTCGCCGTCTAAATCACTCGCCGTGATGTATGTTGAAAAACTTTTTATCCATCTCGGCCACGGGATTGGAGGGTCCCCGGGTGTGGAGAGGAAAGGTGGGGGGGAGTAGGAAGGTTAATTTGATTCATCCTTGTCGCCAAATTATGTTGTGTACATAAATAAACAGACTAACTGAAACAGGAGTAATGTAACTTAACTGTGTCCTTTACACCTTTACCCAAAATGGTGTCCCAAAACTAGCAGGAACCAGCATGTTTACAGCAACTGTGAATAGCTCCCGCGGGGTCCTAATGCCTGTCCAGTGACGGTTCGTGTAACAAACAAATAGAGTATGAACACAACAGTTATGTTGATTGAGGGATAAATATTGGCCAGGTCACCGGGGATAACTCTCCTGCTCTTCTTCGAAATAGTGCCATTTATGTCCACCTGAGATGGCAGATGAGGACTCAGTTTAACACCTCATCCGAAATACGATCAGCCATGTCTTTTTGAATGGCGGAGCAGGCTCGAGGTGCCGTATGGCCTGCTCTTGCTCCTATTTCTTATGTTCTCATGCACAAATCAGACCACCTATGTGTTACTTTCTTAATCATGCCCATCTTTTCCATGCCTCAGTCCATTTACTGCTGAATCCCTCATCCATGCAATTGTTACCTCCAGACAGGAATATTCCAATGCTCTGCCAGTGGGGCTCTCATCTTCCACCCTCTGTAAACTTAAACTCACCCAAAGCACCATTGCCTGTATCCTAACTTTCACCTAGCACTGTTCACTCATCACTCCTGTGATCGCCGACCTACATTGACTCTCAGTCTAGCAACGCCTTGATTTTAGAATTCTTACCCTGTATAAAATGCAAGACTTTCTTTTACCTGTACAATGACGCATCTCCCTTGTTTGGTCTGCAGTGCCTACTCTGGTTCTATGATCCTAATCTTACAATGTTTGCGGGGAGTTGTGTCACTTTCTTGTATTCCATGTTGGCGGCCGTGACATCGACTTGTAGCGGGGCTCCCCCGCTGTCACTATGTTCGGGCTGTGTCCCGGTTCCCTTCCATCAATCAAACCAGGTTTTACAACAACAACAACTTGTAATTACGTAGCGCCTTTAAAGTTGTGAAATGTCCCAAGGCGCTTCACAGGAGTATGATGAGATAAAAAATTTGATACCGAGCCGCATAAATAAAAATTAGCGCAGGCATGGAGGTAGGTTTTAAGGAGTGTCTTGAAGGATAAATAAAAAATAGCACAATGAGATTGAGGAGCAAGCTTTTCAGTGACAGACTAAAGTGCCGAGCAACAACAGAAGAATATAGAAATTGACCGGAGCCAATGGGGAAGACCGATGTCAGTTTCAAAGCGAGGCAAAAGTAATCAACTGACGGCGCTCTTGCTTAAATAACTGATAGACCGATGTGGCCGAATTACTGAATCAACGAGACAGCTCTCTCCCAGTGCAGCAAGATCCAGAGCCACCACGTAAACTCGCACCGAGCCCCGTTCATACATCACCCCTGTGCTCGCTGCCCCGTGTCCTAACTCGCACCGAGTCCCGCTCACCCATCACCCCTGTGCTCGCTGCCCCGTGTCCTAACTCGCACCGAGTCCCGCTCACCCATCACCCCTGTGCTCGCAGACCTACATTGGCTCCCGGTTAAGCAACAACTCGATTTCAAAATTCTCATCCTTATTTTCAAATCCCTCCATGGCCTCTCCCCTCCCTATCTCTGTAATCTCCTCCAGATCCACAGCCCCCCCCCGAGATGTCTGCGCTCCTCTAATTCTGCCCTCCTGAGCACCCCTGATTATAATCGCTCAACCATTGGTGGCCGTGCCTTCTGTTGCCTAGGCCCCAAGCTCTGGAACTCCCTGCCTAAACCTCTCCGCCTCTCTATCCTCCTTCAAGACTCTCCTCTTTGACCAAGCTTTAAACCTGTTACATCGCTAACCTTTTCCAGTTCTGGCGAAGGGCCATGGACCTGAAACGTTGACTCTGTTTCTCTCTCTACAGACGCTGCCTGACCCGCTGAGTATTTCCAGCAATTTCTGTTTTTATTTTGGTTTTCCGTCATTCGCAGTATTTTGCTTGCATTGTCGATCTGCTACTCTTATCCAAACTTATCCGGCAGAGTGCCTGTTCAGGCGCCTAACTTTCCATCGGGTTTGTCGACACAATCCAAACACCGACCCTTACCAGTGTCCAACGGGTTGGTGAACACCACATGGTAACTTTGGAAAAGCATTATGTAATGTATGCTCACAGGTTCTAAAATAGTTGTCGAGCTGTTGCATTGTGAGTGGCTTGGCCAGTCACGTGATGTTCACAAGTCTCAATAAAACCCCAGCCAGTTGGGTCTAGGTCATCCACGAAGAGGTATGTAGTTGTGAGCCTAATGGATGAGCCGGTAATGTGGAGTGTGATTGTTAAACCTTTGTTAATAAACCAACTAGTTCTTAATAGCAATGTGTTGCTATGGATTCTTAAGTAAAGAACCCTTAAAGCAAATACATTACACATTACATGAACAAGGCTAAACATCTTTATTTAAATGATTGACAAGTAGAGAGTGGTCTTTGAGTTCTACCAGGTGACCAGTCCGTCGTTCTCAAGGCTATTGCGGCTGTTGTCCTCCTTCTTGAGGCGAGCACCTGTTGCTCTGCCCTCCGACTGAGATGCTCTGTTCTCCCCAAAGTTCTCTTCTTACAAATGCCTCTCGGTTGGGGCGTGAGCATCATTTGTTAAGCCTCAATGATTGGCAGTTTAGGATTCGATCACGAGCTTACTTTAAATGATTGACAGGTAAGTAAGTTGAGGCTAGGTGCACCCAGCTCATGTAACTTAGCCGACCGATACGTCCCGCTTTTGATTCTCAATTCTATTGTCCAATGATTCTTCATAATCACCTTGTTTGACAGACTCCACTACCTCCCTGGCCTCTTAATTGTCACTTTGTCTGATATCGGATTCATTCACTTTGTCCATTGTCAGATTGAACTGTTTCCCCAATCCCGTAATTGCTTTGTCTGCTGGCCCCCTTTGTTGACGACATCAAAACTTGTTAGGGAACTCCTGGCAGTTTCTGTTGGCAGTTTTGAATTGACTGTAGCCTATAGCATATCCTGTTTTCAAAGCGTTGTCTGGTTTCGACATGGTTTTGCTTTTGCTCAATCTCCGTACCAGAAAATCAGTTGTCTATTGCTTCTTAAGAGAAATGCAGAGAACAGCACCAACCCCTGTTCATGGCCTTCTTTGACCTCACAAAGGCCTTCGACACTGTCAACCGTGAGGGATTATGGAGCGTCCTCCTCAAATTCGGCTGCCCTCAAAAATTTGTCACCCTCCTCCGCCTGCTTCACGATGTCATGCAAGCCATGATCCTGACCAATGGATCCACCACAGACCCAATTCACATTCGGACCGGGGTCAAGCAAGGCTGTGTCATTGCACCAAGGCTCTTCTCGGCCTTCCTTGCTGCAATGCTCCATCTCACCCTCAGTAAGCTCCCCGCTGGAGTGGATCTAATCTACAGATCAAACGGGAAACTGTTCAATCTCCGCCGCCTCAAGGTCAGATCCAAGGTCGTCTCATCCTCTGTCATTGAACTACAGTACGGAGACGACGCCTGCGTCTGCGCACACTCGGAGGCCGAACTCCAAGCCATCGTCAACACCTTCATCGAAGCATACGAGAGCATGGGCCTTACACTAAACATCCGTAAGACAAAGGTCCTCCACCAACCTGACCCCCGCCACACAGCACTGCCCCCCCGGTTATCAAAATCCACAGTGAGGCCTTGGACAACGTGGACCATTTTCCATCGACGACGAGATCCAACACTGCCTTCAGTGCGCCAGTGCAGCCTTCGGTCGCCTGAGGGAGAGTGTTTGAAGACCAGGACCTCAAACCTGGCACCAAGCTCATGGTCTACAGAGCAGTAGTGATACCCGCACTCATATATGGCTCAGAGACATGGACTATGTGCAGCAGGCACCTCAAAACACTGGAGAAGTACCACCAACGCTGCCTCCACAAGATCCTGCAAATCCATTGGCAGGATAGGCGCACCAACATCAGCGTTCTCGCTCAGGCCAACGTCCTCAGCATCGAGGCATTGACCACGCTCGAACAGCTCCGATGGATGGGCCACATCGTCCGCATGCCCGATACTAGACTCCCAAAACAAGCATTCTACTCGGAGCTTCGACACGGCAAGCGAGCCCTAGGTGGGCAGAGGAAACGCTTCAAAGACACTCTCAAAATCTCCATGAAAAAACGCAACATCCTCACCGACACCTGGGAATCCCTGGCCCATGACCGCTCAAAGTGGAAGAAAGGCATCCGGGAAGGCGTTGAACACCTCGAATCTCATCAACGGGAGCAAGCTGAAGCCAAGTGTAGACAACAGAAGGAGCGGACGGCAACCCAGGCAACCCACCCACCCTTTCCTTCAACCACTGTCTGCCCCACCTGCGATAGAGACTGTAGGTCCTGCATTGGACTCCTCAGTCACTTGAGAACTCATATTAGTGTGGAAGCAAGTTCTCGACTCCGAGGGACTGCCTAAGAAGAAGAAGATTGCTTCTTAATCATCTCTAAATAGCAGGGATTTGGACCTTGGAGAGTTAGAGTTACAGTTAGAGTTTTTTGAAGTTGTAACTAGCAGGGTAGATAAGGGGGAACCAGTAGATGTGGTGTATTTGGATTTTCAAAAAGCATTCAATAAGGTGCCACGCAAGAGGTTATTACACAAACTTAGGGACCATGGGATTGAGGTTAATATACTAGCATGGATTGAGGATTGGTTAATGGACAGAAAACAGAGTAGGAATAAACATTTTCAAGTCCCACTCTAGATACATGAGCACATTGCTTTTTGTGGGAACAAATTGGCTGCCGGATTTCCTGCAGTCACTGAATCTAGACTGACACTCCAATGCAGTGCTGAGGGAGTGCTGCACTGTCAGAGGTGCCGTCTTTCGGATGAGACATTAAACCGAGTCCCCCTCCATCCTCTCACGTGGATGTAAAAGATCCCATGGCACTATTTTGAAGAAGAGCAGGGGAGTTATTTGGTGTTCTGGCCAATTATTTATCCCTCAATCAACATCTAAAAAAAACAGATTAACTGGTCATTATCACATTGCTGTTTGTGGGAGCAATTTGGTTACTGTATTTCCTACATTACAACAGAGTGGCTTGCACTTAATAGTCAACTCTGGAGTCACATGTAGGCCAGAGCGGGTAGGGACGGCAGATTTCCTTCCCTAAAGGACATTAGTAAACCAGATGGGTTTTTACGACAATCCAGTAGTTCCATTGTCACCATTACTGATACTACCTTTTTATTCCAGACTTATTTAATTGAATTTAAATTCCCCAGCTGCCATGGATTATTAGTCTAGACCTCTGGATTACTAGTCCACTAATCCACTAACATAACCACGATGCTACCATACCCAGTTAGCCCCATTCATCTGCTATTTCTCTAGAGCCCTTCAAATTGTCCCTTTTCAAAATCAAATTCTCTTTCGGAAGTTACCATTAAATCTGCTTCCACCACCCTTTCAGGCACTTTATCACCAAATTTCAGTGCAGGAAGAGTGAATGTTCTCTAATCAAAATAAAACTTCTGTTCTTTTTGAATTATCTGCCTTCAGTAATTCTTTTCATTCGAAGTGGGCTTTCATGGATTGGGTATTATGTATTCCCATGACTAGTTCTCCATGGTCTCTCCTCTCGCTATCTCGGTAACCTCCTCCAGCCCTTCCACCCCCCGAGGTCTCTGCTCCTCCAATTATGGCCTCTCACGCACCCCCGATTGTAAGCGATCCATCAGTGACAGCCATGCCTTCAGCTGCCTAGACCCTAAGCTCTAGAAAATTCCTCCCTAAACCTCTCCGCCTCTCTCTCCTCCTTTAAGACGCTCCTTAAAACCTGCCTCTTTGACCAAGCATTCGGTCACCTGCCCTAATATCTCCTTATGTGGCTGGGTGTCAGATATTGATTGGTAATGCTCCTGTGGAGTGCCGTGGGTCACTATTAGGTTAAAGGCACTAAATAAATGCAAGTTGTTGTTGTTGGTGAAAGCCTGCTCTCTCGTGGAGTACAGCGGTAAACTAGGAGACTCTTACACACACCAACCACGCTGTCTTGCAATTGCTTCTTGGGATTCTTCTTGGTCTTTACATGACTTTTCCCTGAGTTCTTTTCAGCATTATGCACTGGCTTTGCATATCATGCATATCGTCGCCGAGAGCATGCGGAAAGCAAGCGCAGGCAGCGGGAGGAGCGTGCGGCAAACCAGACTCCCCACCCACCCATTCCCTCAGCGACTGTCTGTCCCACCTGTGACAGAGACTATAATTCCTGTATTGGACTGTTCAGTCACTTGAGAACTCACTTTTAGAGTGGAAGCAAGTCTTCCTTGATTTCGAGGGGGCTGCCTCTGATGATGATGATAATTGGTGGAGTAGGAGTCATGAACTGTAAAATACTCCTTTCCCGACCATATGAATGAATCAGCACTGACATTTCTGGTACGATCACTGTGGTACTGGATGAGGTTAGTGGTTCTGCTTGTTGGTTTGGCAGAGATTTTATACAGAAGGAGCAATTTGCTACAACATGAGAAAACTTAATTTATTCTGAGCCAGTACATGATCTCATGCTTGTTTAAGTTAAAAATACTTTCTCTGCCCATATGCTGCTCATGAAAGTTTTGCAGTTTTTCTTTATGTAATTACAATCCTACTCCATTTGAAACTATTTCAGCAACTACCTGCAATTTCTCTTTATAGCTCAAGCTCTCCTGAATTTCTGGACAGCAACCATGTTTTACTTGTCATTTTCCCTCATTTACTATTTATTTGGATATCCCATAGGTCTTGTACCTTTCAGTTTCAGTTCTGATTAACATCTGGGGGATGGAGTATAAAAGTAGGGAAGTCCTGCTACAACTATACAGGGGATTGGTGAGATCACACCTGGAGTACTGCGTACAGTTTTGGTCTCCGTATTGAAGGAAGGATATGCTTGCATTGGAGACAGTTCAGAGAAGGTTCGCGAGGTTGATTCCTGGGATGAAGGGGTTGTCTTATGAAGATAGATTGAGTAGGTTGGACCTGTATTCATAAGAATGAGAGGTAATCTTATTGAAACATATAAGATACTAGGGAGCTCGACAAGGTGGATGCAGAGAGGATGTTTCCACTCATCGGGGAATCTAGAACTAGGGGTATGGTTTCAGAATAAGGGACTGCCCATTTAAAACAGAGATTAGGAGAATTTCTTCTCTCAGACGGTCGTGAATCATTGGAATTCTCTATCCCAGCGAGCTGTGGAGGCTGGGACATTGAATATATTTAAGATGGAAATAGACAGATTTTTAAACGATAAGGGAGTCGAAGGTTCTGGAAAGCGGGCAGGGAAGTGGAGTTGAGGCCAAGATCAGATCAGCCATGATCTTATTAAATGGTGGAGCAGGCTCTAGGGGCCGTATGGCCTACTCCTGCTCCTATTTCTTATGTTCTTATGTTCACATTTTGGTATAGTACTGATCCATTCTGATCCACTGCTCTTACATAGAGTAGTGCCAGCCAGTGACTCAGTACCCTTACTTAATTCCCACCCAAGTCCCACACCAGAGGATTGAACACAAATATCTAAGCTGACACTCCTTGTGCAATACTGAGGAAGTGCTGCACTGTCGGAGGTGCTATCTTTCAGATGAGATGTTAAACCGAGGCCCCGCCTGCTCTCTTAGCTGGATGTAAAACATCCCATGGCACTATTTCAAAGAAGAGAAGGGGAATTGTCACTGGTGTTCTGGTCAATATTTATCCCTCAATCAACATCACTAAAACAGATCACCTGGTCATTGTCACATTGCTGTTTGTGGGAGCTTGCTGTGCTTTTCCTACCTTACAACAATGACGACACTTCAAAAAGTACTTCATTGGCTGTAAAGCGCATTGGGACATCCGGTGGTCATGCAAGGCACTATATAAATGCAAGTCTTTCTTTATCATTCCCACATTACAACAGTGACTACACTTCAAACGTACTTCATTGGCTGTAAAATGCTTTAGGACGTCCGGTGGTCGTGACAGGCGCTATATACATGCAAGTCTTTCATTCTTTCTTTACATAGAATATACAGCCATTCGTATTCGGCCTTACGGGTCTGTACTGGTGTGTATACTCCACATGAGTCTCCTCCCATTTCATCTACTTAATCTCAGCCTCTCAGCATATCTTTCTATTTCCTTTTCTCTCATGTACTCATCTAGTTTTCTTTTGAAAGCATCTAAGCGATTTGCCCCAAGCCATTCCTGTGGTCGTGCGATCTAACCACTCCCTGTTGGGTTTATCAGTACCTATCTTGTGTATATGGCCCTTAGTTTTGTATTCTCCCACAAGTGGAAACATTCTCTCCACATCCACCCTGTCCAACCCATTCACAATTTTAAAGACCTGTATCAGGCCACCTCTAAGTCTTTTTGCCGCGTTTCCCACATTACAACAGTGACTGCATCCCAAAAAGTACTTCATTGGCTGTAAAGCGCTTTGAGACGTCCGGTGGTCATGAAAGGCGTTATATAAATGAAAGTTTTTCTTTGCTTTCTCTTTTCTAAAGATAAATCCCCGAGCTGTTTGATCTTTCCTGATGGCTGTAATCTCTTGATGGTACATGAGCTGTGGACACAAATATATTTGGTGTATATGACACCCTTAGGTCATATACCTGCTGTCTGATTATCATTGTTTGTATTTGAAAAGTAAAGACATGCAAAAATGCAAATATGGAACAGGAACGCAAGATAATTACAGACGAGGAAAGCCATTCAGCCCGTAAATTCATTCAATAACAACTTGTATTTATATAGCGCCTTTAAACGTCTCAAGGCGCTTCATAGGAGTATTATGAGATAGAATATTTGATATTCATCAGGAAGAACCTGCATTTATATAGCATCTTTCTTGACCTCCAGTCATCCCAAAGCACGATACAGCCAATGAAGAACCCTAATGAGCCATTGCTGCAACTAATCTTTTCTCAAATGATCCCAAGGCTATCCCTCCACTACTTTGTCTGGGACTCCATTCCAAGTGTTGAACACTTTTTGTATAAAGGAGAACCTTCTGATAACTGTCCTAAATCAATCTTTTATTAGTTTGAGCTCTGGGGCCCTTTGTTCTACTCCTGCAATGTAGTTTCAAGTTGTATTCCTGATCTGCCTTTTCCATTCTCTCAATTAACTCCCTGTGTACAGTTCTGGTCACCATATTATAAAACGGATATGGAGGCACTGGAGAGGGTACAGAGAAGATCTACAAAGCTGATACCAGAAATGCGAAGGTATAAATATCAGGAAAGGATAAACAGGCTGGGTCACTTTTCTCTTAAAAAAAGAAAGCTGAGGGGTGACCTAATCAAGGTGTTTAATATTATGAAAGGTTTTGATAGAGTGGATACAGAGAGAATGTTTCTACATGTGGGGAAAAGAATAACTAGATACCATTAAATATAAGATAGTCACCAAGAAATCCAATAGAGAATTCAGAAGAAAATTCTTTATCCAAAGAATGGTGAGAATGTGGAACTCGCTACCACAGGGAGTGGTTGAAACAAATAGTATCGATGCATTTAAGAGGAGGCTAGACAAGCATATGAGGAAGAAGGGAATAGAGGGTTATGCTGATAGATTTAGATGAGGAAAGACGGGAGGAGGCTCGAGTGGAGCATAAACGCCGGCATGGACTGGTTGGGCCGAATGGCCTGTTTCTTTGCGTTCCTGTGTAATCCTATGTAATCCCTGGTAGCTGTTTGAGGCTGAGCCAGCTTGCTATCTTGATGTCATATTTGACCCTGAGGTGAGCTTCCGACCACATATCACTAAGACCTCCATAACATCACTTGTCTCCGCCCCACCTCAGCTCATCTGTTGCGGAAGCCCTTATCCATGGCTTTGTTACCTCTAGACTTGACTATTCCACTGCACTCCTGGCTCCCACATTCTACCCTCCGTAAACTCGGCTGCCCGTGTCCTAACTCGCACCAAGTCCCATTCATCCCTGTGCTTGCTGACCTACATTGGCTCCCGGTTAAGCATTGCCTCGATTTTAAAATTCTCATCCTTGTTTTCAAATCCCTCCATGGCCTCCCCCCTCCCTATCTCTATAATCTCCTCCAGCCCCACCATCTCTTTGAGATATCTGCGATCCTCTAATTCTGGCCTCTTGAGCATCCCCCATTTTAATCGATCCACCATTGGTGGCCGTGCCTTCAGCTGCCAAGGCACTAAGCTCTGGAATTCACTCCTTAAACCTCTCCACCTCTCCGCCTTAAAACTTACCTTTTTGACCAAGCTTTTGGTCACCTGCCCAAACATCTCCTTATGTGGCTCGGTGTCAAATTTTGTTTTAGAACTCCCCTGTGAAGCACCTTGGGATATTTTACGACGTTAAGGGCGCTGTATAAATACAAGTTGTTACTGTTGTCTTATATTTCCAGACAGTACTACCTCTCAGACACCTCCTTTCCAAGCTGTAAAACCCAGATTTATTTAGCCTTTTCTCTTAATTACTGGTTTATGGTTTGTTTCAACACATTACAACTATACACAAAGCCTTTCGCAAGTAATTATATTTCTTATCAGTTCCTACTCAATCTGGGTATACCTTACTTGCATTAGTTAATGAACATGACTCAAAAGATTTCGAGAGGGAATTCCAGAGTTTAGGACCTTGGTAGCTGAAGGCACAGCCTCCAATGATTTGATTAGAATCAGGGATGCTCGAGGCCAGAATTAGAGGAGCGCAGATATCTCGGAGGCTTGTTATCGCCCACCATACTCTTGAAGGTGCAAAGCCTTTGTCCTAGCTGCTGATGCATTGAGCAAATATTTATTGATCTTTCAGGACGGTACAACTTTTACATTCTTCTGTTTCTTCTAGTTCATGATTCCAGGTCCTTTCAATCGTTCCTAACAGTTTTTGAAGAGATGGCCTTTTTTTTTCCAAAAGATGTTTTTTAACAGACTTACCCATGTAATTAGCAATTTCTCAGAGCCCGTGCACATCTCTCGCCCTCTGGTCATATCAGGCACTCAGTAACTGAGACTTTCATCTTGTTGGGCTTAATCCTTTCAATAGTGAAGATTTCAACAACAAAGTGACCCTAAATACCCATTTGTCTTTATTAAGTGTCAAATTGAGCCTTCTAGTAAATTCAAAAGTCCGATCTCATGTTCCTCTTTGGAAGAACTCTATACTATTAATTATGTCGTCAATTGACATATCAGCACCATTGCTGTGCTCGGATATCATGTGGATGGTTTTGTGATATGCTTCTAAAGTTGAAGCAAAGCCAAAATGAAACTATATACTGTACTTCCAATAAGGTATATTGTATGTGCCTATCACAGAACTTCATCCAATCTCATTGAGAAATATGTTGAGCATTGAGCAAAATATTATTTAAATGGAGAGAGACTATAGAATGCTGCGGTACAGAGGGATCTGGGGGTCCTCGAACATGAAACATAAAATGTTAGCATGCAGGTACAGCAAGTAATCAGGAAGGCAAATGGAATGCTGGCCTTTATTCCAAGGGGGATGGAGTATAAAACTAAAGAAGTCAAGCTGCAACTGTACAGAGTATTGGTGAGGCCACACTTGGAGTACTGCGTACAGTTTTGATCTCTTTATTTAAGGAGGGATATACTTGTATTGGAGGAAGTTCAGAGAAGGTTCACTAGGTTGATCCCTGGGATGAAGGCGTTGTCTTATGAGGAAAGATTGAGCAGGTTGGACCTGTACCCTTTGGAGTTTAGAAAAATGAGAGGTGATCTTATTGAAACATTTCAGATTCTGAGGGGGCTTGACAGGGTAGATGCTGGGAGGATGTTTCCCCTCGTGGGGGAATCTAGAACTAGCGGGCATAGTTTCAGAATAAGGGCTTGCCCATTTAAGACGGGGATGAGGAGGAATTTCTTCTCTCAGAGGGTCGTGAAACTTTGGAATTCTGTACCCCGCAGAGCTGTGGAAGCTGGGTCATTGAATATGTTCAAGGCTGAGATAGACAGATTCTTGAACTACAGGGGAGTCAAGAGTTATAGGGAGCAGGCAGGAAAGTGGAATTGAGGCCAAGATCAGATCAGCCATGATCTTATTGAATGGCGGAGCAGGCTCAAGAGGCCATATGGCCTACTCCTGCTCCTATTTCTTATGTTCTTACGTTCTCATGAGAGAAACTTAAGCATGCATCTAATTTGCTAAAATATTTTGCATAACACACAATGCCATAATTTCCAGATGAGTTGGAAGTTTGAAATGTTCCCTTTGAATAGTTTAGTTCCATGGTGTTCAAGAAAATTGTCAATTTACCATTCTTTGTGTCAACAGTTACTAATGGTTTCACCTATTCTACTTGATTGTTAATCCTTCCTTCTCTCTGTTTTTAATTTCTACCAAAGTACAAATGGTTATCGTAGGTGCAATGTACTTGCTTATTAATCCTGACCCAGTGTCCCCTTGGAAATCAGGTCTTCAAATTGGTTGTTAGTTTTCTGATTAGGTATTCTGTGTCCCATGTTAATTTTATCTCTTACAGGAGTCTTCTTTTGACTCGATCAAAATTTCCCACAAATACTCAGATGAAAAATTGGCTGGACATCCATTGGCACTGCCGCAGATGAAAATTTATATTTGATGTTCTTACATGTGACATAGGCATGTGATGTTAGCAACACAGTTTCCCTTCAAGTGTATGTTCCTGAGTATCCCATCACTTTTATCTTAGTTTAGCTGTATTCTATACTTTCTTGTAATCTCACTCAGACATAGCATTCACTTGTTCTCCTGATAATCAGAAGGTTGTGGGTTCAATTCCCACTCCAGAGACTTGAGCACAAAAAAAACAGATTATCTGGTCATTATCACAATGCTGTTTGTGACAAGAGCAAGAGCAGACATTGACGACGAGATCCAACACCGCCTCCAGTGCGCCAGTGCATCCTTCGGCCGCCTGAGGAAAAGAATGTTTGAAGACCGGGCCCTCAAAACTGTCACCAAGCTCATGGTCTACAGGGCTGTAGTAATACCAGTCTTCCTGTATGGCTCAGAAACATGGACCATGTACAGTAGACACCTTAATTCGCTGAAGAAGTATCACCAACGATGTCTCTGCAAGATCCTACAAATCCCCTGGGAGGACAGATGCACCAACGTTAGCGTCCTCATCCAGGCCAACATCCCCAGCATTGAAGCACTGACCACACTTGATCAGCTCCGCTGGGCAGGCCACATTGTTCGCATGCCAGACACGAGACTCCCAAAGCAAGCGCTCTACTCGGAACTCCTTCATGGCAACGTGACAAGGACACCCTAAAAGCCTCCCCGATGAAGTGAAACATTCCCACTGACACCTGGGAGTCCCTGGCCAAAGACCGCCCTAAGTGGAAGAAATGCATCCGGGAGGGGGCTGAGCTCCTTGAGTCTCGTCGCCGAGAGCATGCAGAAACCAAGCGCAGGCAGTGGAAAGAGCGTGCGGCAAACCAGTCCCACCCAACCCTTCCCTCAACGACTATTTGTCCCACCTGTGACAGAGACTGTGGCTCTCGTATTGAACTGTACAGCCACCTAAGGACTCATGTTAAAAGTGGAAGCAAGTCTTCCTCGATAAAAGGGACAGGAAGGACCTATTTCCCTTACCAAAGGGGTCAATAACCAGGGGGCATAGATTTAAAGTAATTGGTAGGAGGATTAGAGGGGAGATGAAGAAACAGTTCTTCACCCAGAGGGTGGTGAGGGTCTGGAACTCATTGCCTGAAAGTGTGGTAGAGGCAGAAACCCTCACCACATTTAAAAAATACTTGGAAGTGCACCAGAAGTGTCATAACCTACAGGGTTATGGACTGAGTGCTGGAAGGTGGGATTAGGCTGGGTAGCTCTTTTTTGACCGGCACGGACACGATGGGCTGAATGGCCTCCTTCTGTGTCGTAATTTTTCTATGATTCTATGATGGACAATCCCAGCACCCAACCCCTGTTTGATGACCACTGAAGGACAGAGGCTGCTGAATGAGGTGGTTGCAAGCCGGTTGGCTCCATACCACCATGCCCATAGGCCAGCACACCTGGAGCTGGGCGTCAGGCTACAGCTGGCCGGTATGGCCATCCGCTGTGTTGGCCCTATGTTGCACGGCAGCTATGACCCACAGCTGCTGGCGTGGCTCTGAGGTGTCAGCTGTGGCTCAGTGGGCAGCACACTTGCCTCTGAGTCAAGAAAGTTGTGGGTTTAAATCCTACTCCAGGGGCTTGAGCACCTAGGCTGACACTCCAGTGCAATGCTGAGGGAGGTGCCGTCTTTCGGAGGAGGTCTTAAACCGAGTCTGCTCTCTCAGGTGGAAGTAAAAGATCCCATGGTGCTATTTCAAAGAAGAGCAGGGGAGTTATCCCTGGTGTCCTGGGGCCAATATTTATTCCTCAATCAACATAACAAGAAACAGAATATCTGGGTGATTATCACATCACTGTTTGTGGGAGCTTGCTGTGCGCAAATTGGCTGTCGTGTTTTCCACATTACGCCAGTGACTATGCTCCAAAAGTACGTCATGTAAAGAGTTTTGAGATGTCTGGTGGGCGTGAAAGGCGCGAGATAAATGCAAGCCTTTCTTTCTGACTCAAAGAGCGGGCTGCACTGTGAGCGAATCGAGCCTGTGTGACAAATGTGCACAAGGCCCATCGGAGAGCTGCAGCCGATTGCGGGAGCCCTCAATCATGCCGCTGGAAACATCTGGAGTGCAATCCTGTCGCTCAGTGTCCGTTTTCAAACGGGTATTTCAAGGGAAGGCCGTACCATCTTTGGATGGCCCTTTCTTCAAATGGACTCGTCCGTCATTGCTGAACCTGCTGATGGACTTGGCTCTTCTTCCCCTTGTTAAAATTGTTACGGCTTTAAGAGCAGCTAGCAGTTTTTGAATAGCTGTTGGCGGGAGTGGGGGTGGGGTGGAAGGTGAGGAGCAGTAATACGACTGTGCTGCGTTTAATGTGTAACAGTCTCTCTCTCGGTCATTATTCTTGAAGGACGATATTGCATTAACTGTGGGCATTCCATGCATGCGCACTTCAAAGCAATTTTTAAGACATTGTTTACGTTGAGTTTTATGGGATTGCAATCTCTGTCTGACTGTAGCTCTCTGTTCACTGGGTAACATTCCCTTTCTTTATTGGGCGACGTTCCTGCTCCAAATATAACTCGCTGGTTCTGTTGATGACGAGCTCTCCCTAAGTGACCTTTCTCTCTGGGCAAAGGTTGCTGCCTGAATCTTGTGGAAGAAAGGCAAGCTGCAATCGTGCAACCTGACTAAATCACACAATAGGCCCGGTGTAGGAAGCCTCCGAGATATCTGCGATCTGTAACCACACGAGACTGAGCAGGAAGTTCCAATATTCTTGTGGTGTGCGGGCACCAACCTCCATTCCGTTATCTATTGTCTGCCACTTTTGATTGTCTCACTGCATGACTTTGTGCTCAGGCTGCAAGTCCGACATCAGTAGCGCAGTGTTAACACAAAGTAAACAGTCTCTCAGTCCGAGCTGACGCCGACCCTCAGAATCTGAATGCAGCAACGGCCACAAGAGCCTTACATGAGACAAAAACATAGGAAATAGGAGCAGGAGTAGGCCATTTGGCCCCTCGAGCCTGCTCCGCCGTTCAATAAGATCATGGCCGATCTGATCTTGGCCTCAACTCCACTTCCCTGACCGTTCCCCATAACCCTTGACTCCCTTATCATTCACAAATCTGTCTATCTCCACCTTAAATATATTCAATAACTCAGCCTCCACAGCTCTCTGCGGCAGAGAATTCCAAAGATTCACGACCCTCTGAGAGAAGAAATTCTTCCTCATTTCCATTTTAAATGGGCGGCCCTTTATTCTGAAACTATGCCCCCTAGTTCTAGATTCCCCCATGTGGGAAAACAACCTCTCTGCATCTAACCTGTCAAGCCCCCTCAGAAGCTTATTCATTTCAATAAGATCACCTCTCATTCTTCTGAACTCCAATTAGTATAGGCTCAACCGATCTTCATAAGACAACTCCCTCATCTCCGGAATCAACCTCGTGAACCTTCTCTGAACTGCCTCCAATGCAAGTAGATCCTTCCTTAAATAAGGAGACCAAAACTATACGCAGTACTCCATGTGTGGCCTCACCAATACCCTGTACATTTGTAGCAGGACTTCTCTGCTTTTATACTCCATCCCCTTGCAATAAAGATGCAAAATACTGTGCAGAATAATGCGCAATATTCGTTAGCTGGGAATCTTGAGCTCTGCATGTGGATTGGTCAGACGTAGAAATTAACCGTTACATATTTCAATCAAAACCAGAGCTGCAGGCGCACAAAAGCAAAATACTGCGGATGCTGGAAACCTGAAATAAAAACAGAGAATGCTGGAAATACTCAGCGGGTCAGACAGCGTCTGTGGAGAGGGAAACGGAGTTAACATTTCAGGTCGATCACCCTTCCTCAGAACTGGAACAGGTTAGAGATAGAACAAGTTTTTAAGCAAGTGCAGGGGCAGGGAAAGGGGGGAGGGGAGGAAAGAACAAAAGGGAAGGTCTGTGATAGGGTGGAAGGCAGGAGAGATTAGAGAGACAAATGGGGTGATGGTGCAAGATCAAAGGAGATGGTAATGGGGCAAGTAAAGAAACAAAAGATGGGTCTAGATAGGGTGTAAATGGGAATGGCAGGATCATCAACAGCTGGTATGTGAAAAAATAGGGGCAGAGGTTATGGTCTGAAATTGTTGAACTCGATGTCGAGTCCAGAAAGCTGTAAAGTGTCGAATCAAAAGATGAGGTGCTGTTCCTCGAACTTACGTTGAGCTTCATTGGGACAGTGTAGGAGGCCGAGGACGGAGATGTTAGAGTGGGAGTGGAGCGGGGAATTAAAGTGACAGGTGACCGGAAGCTCGGGGTCACGCTTACAGACTGAACGGAGGTATTCCGCAAAGCGGTCACCCAATCCGCGTTTGGCCTCCCCAATGTAGAGGAGACCACAACGTCAGCAGCGAATACAGTATACTCAATTGCAAGAAGTACAAGTAAATCGCTGCTTCACCTAGAAAGGAGATGTAAAGCTGTGGCCCCCGTGCTTCCAGCAGGAGTCACTGGATAGTGTGTAGGAATGGTGACTGACATTTTCCATTCCCTAGCCCGGAAACGCTCATGTGAACTGAAGTGATCAACAACCTTATCCCCTCCCCCGCCTCCCCCACGCCTCCTCCAACCACACACCTCAATACAAGACCAGGGATTGGACATGTGACCTGGTTTCTCATACCACATATAGGGAGGCACATTGGCATTTACTCACTTGCCCTGTTTTTGGGCGAGTGTTAGGAGGCCTATCTCAGTTGGTTGAGTGCTGATAAGAACAAAAGAACATAAGAAATAGGAGCAGGATTAGGCCATTCAGCCCCTCGAGCCTGCTCCGCCATTCAATATCATGGACTCAGCTCCACTTCCCTGCCCGCTCCCCATAACCCTTTACTCCCTTATCGCTCAAAAATCTGTCTATCTCCACCTTAAATATATTCAATGACCCAGCCTCCACAGTTCTCTGGGGCAGAGAATGCCATAGATTTCCAACCCACTGAGAGAAGAAATTCCCCCTCATCTCAGTTTTAAATGGGCGGCCCCTTATTCTGAGACCATGGGCTCAATTTTCCCCAGTATTTGCGCCGTTTGTTTTGGAGTAGACTGCTTTTTCTGGCCTAACTTAAATATCCCCAGTTTCCCCAAACAATTTGCACCAACGTAACGCGGTTATTTTTTTTTTTAGGTACGTTTTTATTTCCACAAAAGGGGGCGTTACCAGCCACCTACGCCAATTCTGGCTATTTAGGCAACTTTGGCCAGCTAATAGTTACTCCATTTATACTTAGGCCAGCGTATGTGGCCTCTCGAGAAAACCCTTGCGGAGAGTTAAAGAAATCGGCGCAGGTAAGTACATTGGAGGCCATTCGGCTTGGGCTAGAATCGGCACGAAATCGGGGGCCACAGAGCAGCAGGGAGGCTCTGGAGAGGCTCGGCGGGGGAGGGTACTCACCGCAGCGGACCAGGAAAGAACCTCACTCGGAGCGCCACTGCACATGCACGGCCATTTCACATCAAGAATGTCAGTTTTTTGCAGAAGGCCCGGTTCCTTTTTCCAGGCTCCATCCCCCCCGAGGCGACTGGCCATGCTGCGCGTCTGCAGATTAGAGGCCAAACATCGGGGAAACGCCAGAGATTTTTTTCTGAAGCGTCTATTTACCTAATTAAGCGCCGCAACTCGGGTAATACGCCAGAGAACGGGCTCGGGGAAAATTGAGCCCCATGTCCCCTAGTTTTAGTTTCCCCGATCAGTGGAAACAGCCTCTCTGCATCCACCTTGTCGAGCCCCCTCATTATCTTATCTGTTTCGATAAGATCACCTCTCATTCTTCTGAACTCCAATGTGTATAGGCCCAACCTACTCAACCTATTTTCATAAGTCAACCTCCTCATCTCCGGAATCAACCTAGTGAACCTTCTCTGAACAGCCTCCAATGCAAGTATATCCTTCCTTAAATATGGAGACCAAAACTGTATGCAGTACTCTGGGTGTGGCCTCATCCATACCCCGTACAGTTGTAACAGGACTTCGCTGCGTTTATACGCTATCCCTCCTTGCAATAAAGGCCAACATTCCATTTGCCTTCTGATCACTTGCTGTACCTGCATACTCTCTTTTTGTGTTTCGCACACAAGGACCTCCAGGTCCCTCTATTGCAGCACTTTGCAATTTGCTGGACTTGGGCTAGAAGGTGTTGGGCTCCAGGGTTCATTCAAGCCTTCAACCTCCAGAGATGGATAAAACGTGCGCCATACCTTAGAATATGGGGAGAAGGCTGACTTCACCGTTCGCTGCAGTCTCACCATATCTCGCCTCAAACTTACCCAACAGACGTTTGTGTCCAACAGAGACTCAGTGACACTTGATTATTTTATTTGGTATTGAAATCATCATCATAGGCAGTCCCTCGAAATCGAGGAAGACTTGCTTCCACTCTTAAAATGAGTCCAATAGCTGAACCGTCCAATAAGAGAACCACAGTCCCTGTCACAGGTGGGACAGATAGTCGTTGAGGGAAGGGGATGGGTGGGACTGGTTTGCCGCACGCTCTTTCCGCTGCCCGCGCTTGGTTTCTGCATGCTCTCGGCGATGAGACTTGAGGTGCTCAGCGCCCTCCCGGATGCACTTCGTTCATTTCGGGAGTTCATTGTCCAGGGACTCCCAGGTGTCGGTGGGGTTGTTGCACTTTATCAGGGAGGCTTTGAGGGTGTCCTTGAAACGTCTTTCGGATGAGACGTTAAACCGAGGCCCCGTCTGCTCTCTCAGGTGGACGTAAAAGATCCCATGGCACTATTTTGAAGAAGAGCAGGGGCGTTATCTCCGGTGTCCTGGCCAATATTTATCCCTCAATCAACATCGCTAAAACGGATTATCTGGTCATTATCACATTGCTGTATGTGGGAGCTTGCTGTGCGCATTACAACCATAGTGGCCCAAGACTGCTCAAAGTGGAGGAGAAACATCCGAGAAGGCTCTGAATGCCTCGAGTTTCTTCGTTGGTAGCACGTGGAAACCAAGTGTAGACAGTGGAAGGAGCGCACGACAAACCAAGCCCCCCCCCACCCACCCGTCCCTCCAACCACCGTCAGCCCCACCTGTGACACAGACTGTGGGTCCCGCATTGGACTCATCAGTCACCCGAGAACTCCGTTTTAGTGTGGAAGCAAGTCATCCTCGACTCCGAGGAACTGCCTGAGAGAGTGACAACAGCGACTACACTTCAAAAGTACTCCGTTGGCTGTAAAGCGCTTTGAGACGTCTGGTGGTCATGAAAGGCGCTATATAAATGCAAGTGTTTCTTTCTGACAATTCGGCACCCCCCTCCGTACCTCGCCGAGTGAGGGGGAAGAAGGCTGCCAGCAATGTGGACCTAGCCATACCCCAGCAGCATTCAGCATCTTCAGGAGAAGATAAGTGGAATGTGGAGGCTTAACAAAAAAATCAATAGCATGGGAGAAAGGAAGTGATTAACGTGATATTTATTGATTCACATCTCACTGAATTCATCGGATGTTAGTTGAAATAATACTCGGTGATGCCTGAAACCAAGCAGTTTTTTTCCGATGTGCGTTGGAGATGCTTCCAGTGTGGATATTTCCATGCGGATTCTGACACGTCCTGTCGTTTGCATAGTGTCACGACTGGACAGTTGAATGCAAAATAAGTGCACTGACGGGAAATGGCAATGAAAAGGAAAGAAAGACAGACTTGCATTTACGAGAGAAACTACTGAGAGAAAGCACTGCTTCGAGGGACACCCGTCTCTGCAGACACAGCTGGCGATATCTGAAGGAACAGAACCTCTCCTGGCCGGCACCCGGAACTGGAGGCCCAGCAAGTGCCCCCATAAATCCTTCACAGCCCAAGCTGGTACAGACAGCAAGAGCTTGCATTTATGTAGCGCCTTTTCACAACGTCAGGACGTCCCAAAGCGCTTTACAGCCAGTGAAGTACTTTTTGGAAAGTAGGAAATGGTGCCAGAGTGAGCCTTTCACAGTCGCTGCTGATGCACGCCCAGATACCTTAGTGAACAGGGCAGACCTCCAAGTGGATACCTTGACTGATGGGACTAGAGGTATACGTGGTATAAGTGTTAATAGTGCAAATGCCAAACTGTGAAAAGACAGAAAGAACTTGGATTTATCATCATCATCATCATAGGCAGTCCCTCGGAATGGGGGAAGACTTACTTCCACTCTTAAAATGAGCTCTTAGGTGGCTGAACAGTCCAATACGAGAACGACAGTCTCTGTCACAGGTGGGACAGACAGTCGTTGAGGGAAGGGGTGGGTGGGACTGGTTTGCCGCACGCTCTTTCTGCTGCCTGCGCTTGGTTTCTGCATGCTCTCGGCGATGAGACTCGAGGTGCTCAGCGCCCTCCCGGATGCACTTCCTCCACGAGGGTGGTCTTTGGCCAGGGACTCCCAGGTGTCAGTGGGGATGTTGCACTTTATCAGGGAGGCTTTGAAGGTGTCCTTGTAACGTTTCCACTGCCCACCTTTGGCTCGTTTGCCGTGAAGGCCTTCCGAGTAGAGCGATTGTTTTGGGAGTCTCGTGTCTGGCATGCGGACAATGTGGCCTGCCCAGCGGAGCTGATCGAGTGTGGTCAGTGCTTCAATGCTGGGGATGTTGGCATTTTCACAACCTCAGGACATCTCAAAGCACTTCACAGGTAATGAAGTACTTTTGAAGTGTAGTCACTGTTGTAAAAGAAAGACTTACATTTATATAGCACCTTTCATGACCACTGGATATCCCAAAGTGCTTTACAGCCAATGAAGTACTTTTTCAAGTGCAGCCAATGTTGTAATGTGGGAAAAACCGCAGGCAATTTACACACAGCAAGCTCCCACAAACAGCAATGTGATAATGACTGAATAACTTGTTTTTAGTGATGTTGATTGAGGGCTAAATATTGGCCAGGACACCATGGATAACTCTCCTGCTCTTTTTCAAAATAGTGCCGTGGGATCTATTACATCCACTCGAGGGGGTAGACTGGAGCCTCGGTTTAACGTCTTATCTGAAAGGCAGCACCCTCTGACACTGGAGCCTCAGCCTAGATTTTTGCAGGGTGGAGTGGGACTCAAACCCACAACCTTCTGACTCAGTCAACGAGCGTGTTACCCACTGAGCCACTGGCTGATTCTATATGCTGCCATCACACGCTGTACTGACGCTTTACTCGGAACTCCGACACGGCAAGCGAGCCCCAGGTGGGCAGAGGAAACGTTACAAGGACACCGTCAAAGCCTTCTTGATAAAGTGCAACATCCCCACCGACACCTGGGAATCCCTGGCCAAAGACCGTCCTAAGTGGGGGAAGAGCATCCGGGAGGGCGCTGAGCGCCTCGAGTCTCGTCGCCGAGAGCATGCAGAAAACAAGCGCAGGCAGCGGAAGGAGCGTGCGGCAAACCAGACTCCCCACCCACCCTTTCCTTCAACCCCTGTCTGTCCCACCTGTGACAGAGACTGTAATTCCCGTATTGGACTGTTCAGTCATCTGAGAACTCACTTTTAGAGTGGAAGCAAGTTTTCCTGGATTTCGAGGGACTGCCTGTGGTGATGATGTAAACCGCTGTACTGTACTCCGTGGCAGTATCGTCGAGCTTGGCGCTTTGTTGTGCATTTGTTTCTGACTTTTTTTACTGGCAATGTTTTTGCAAGGTGTGGTTAAATACCTTCGTATTGATGTAAGGGTGCAACCTTTCATTAAAAAAAAAGAGAGCCTTCACACAAATGCGAGACACTTGAGACCTGGCCACAGTGGGGAGGCCAGTGGGGAGGTCTGTGCGTGGAGGTGCTGCACTTTTCTAATCCTGTCTGCATTGGCTGCTGTTCAAAGCTTGCACGGAACACTGACTCTCGGCCAATCGATACCCTGTGGCGGTGAAGCTGTTAAACCCAGTAAAGATAATGACAGCACACAAATCAAACAAAAGGAGAATCAAACAAAGACCGAGGAGACAAAAGGGTTGGTTTAACAATCGAAGGGAGACAAAAGGGACCACGGACAAAGGAAATAAGACAATAGATCCATTGGCAATGGAGGGGAATACAAAGGGCCCTGTGACAGCAAGACAATAGTCCCACTATATTTACTCCAACATTATCTCTTTACAGCTGCTGGCTGTTCCATTTTTGCTGCTTCTATTTTTAATGGTTCCTTTGTTTGACATTACCCAGCTTTTCTTTTGTTAGCTCCTTTGTCTGTTTGCAGATAAACGACTTCTGTTCAACCAGGAATAAATTGAGGGTTGATTCGACATATACTAATAGTTTCCACTGTGAAATATTTCTGTCCATTCTCCGAGTCACCACCTTTCTCTCTCTCTCTCTCCACCTCTCCGCCTGTGTGTTTAGAGTTTTATCTGCATTTGTCGTCAGTACTCAGGATTCGGGGTGGCCCCACATTCTCACATTAAAAGGATGTTTCAATAAATAGTTCAGCTATTTATGGGCCTGTATTTATCTGCGCTGATGATTCTGGTGGGATGGTTGGTGCAAACTAATGCCAATTGGAACGGCACAGTTTGTTTGATTCATTCAAAAAATGAAAATGAATTATTTCTTTGATGTCATTAGCGGTAATTTTCCTTTGATGAGGAAAAGGCTGGTATGTTTAATTGTGAAAATTTGTTTGTGTAACGCCAGCTTGAGCAGTGTTCACATCTTCAAGGATAGTCAGCATCTGTTCATTATTGGTGCAATCTCTTTAGCTATTGTTAATTGTTAAGCATTGTTGACATGGACAGGGAATTGCTACATCGGCGGAGTTGATTTTTGACAGCTAACGAGATAAAAACAGGAGTTTGAAATAGTGCAAGAGTTTCACTGAAATGCCTTTCTTGTGATCAGAGCAAAAGAGTTTTTCTTCCCTAATTTGCAAAGGAAATTTTGTGTAAAGGCAAAACAGATGGTTTTTGCCATTTAGAACTGAACTTTGTTCATCGAATGTACAGGAAGTCTTAAATTCAATCTAAACTGTTGTTACAAAGGGTGATTGCCCCATCACCAGCTTTATTATCAATATATATATATATTTTTTTTTGAAATTCGTAGCCAATCGTTCCAATTCTTTGTCAAATCACAAACGCCAGAGGTCACCTTGCACACGCCAAGGATCACTCTGCACCAATGCTCTTAGCCAAAAGGCCTAGAGCCACTGCACCGTTCCTGGAAGTACTGCAATACCAGGTTCGTGCCATGGAGGTGGATGGGTCAGGTCCCCCACACACCTCCGTGGAGGTGGATGGGTCAAGCCACCCCACCCACCTCCTGTTTCCAAAAAAGCAAGCATATACCTTCCTGATCCAGGGAGAACCACCCGGAGGTCATGGTGGCTACTCCCCTGTCAGGTCAATTACGCATGATCTTAGCCAAAAGGCCGAGAAGCGATTATTATCAATATATGTTGCAGGGTTAGCATTCAGTGATCTTTGTGCTTCATATTGTTATTGTGCTTTGTCAGCTGTGGCTCAGTGGGTAGCACACTCACCTCTGAAATCAGAAGGCTGTGGGTTCAAGCCCCACTTCAGGGACCTAAGCACCTAAATCTAGGCTGGCACTCCCAGTGCATTGCTGAGGGAGTGCTGCACTGTCAGAGGTGCCGTCTTTCAGATGAGATGTTAAACTGAGGCTCTGTCTGCTCTCTCAGGTGGACTTAAAAGATCCCAAGGTGCTATTTTGAAAAAGAGCAGGGGAGATATCCCTGATGTCCTGGGCAATCTTTATCCCTCAATCACCATAATAGAAACAGATTATGTGGTCATTATCATATTGCTGCTTGCTGAGCACAAAACTAGCTGCCACGTTTCCCACATTACAACAGTGACTACACTTCAAAAAGTACTTCGTTGGCTGTAAAGTGCTTTGGGACGTCCGGTGGCCGTGACAGGCGCTATATAAATCCAAGTATTTTTTTATTTAATTGCAAATAAAGATATTGGTTTGAAAATCTCTGAACTGTGTGGTTATATTTGCCATTTCGAAGAGAGTTCGATTCCGTAGCAGAAAACCACATTATTCCAATAAAAGAAAAGACAGATTTACATTTATATAGCGTCTTTCATGACCTCAGGGCTTTAACGCCAATGAAGTACTTTTGGAGTGTAGTCACTGTTGTAATGTAGGGAACGCGGGAGCCAATTTGTGCACAGCAAGCTCCCACAAACAGCAATGAGTAAATGACCGGATAATCTATTTTAGTGCAAGTAGGGAATTGGTTAACTCCCTCATCCCTGTGATGTCAGAGTGTAGAAGAGATACAGTTCCTAGGTCAAAGGAGACTAGGTTCACTTACAGGAATAGCTGATGGCCACCAGGCGATAGGAACTCAAAACAGGTCTTTCTCACTCTCTTTCTCATATTCTCTTCTTCCCATTCTTTCATAGAAGCATAGAAAATAGGATCAGTAGTAGGCCATTCAACCCTTCGAGTTTGCACCGCCATTCACTATGATCATGGCTGATCCTCTATCTCAACACCATATTCCCGCTTTTTCCCCATAACCCTTGATGCCTTTTGTGTCTAGAAATCCAACTATCTCCTTCTTAAATATATTCAGTGACTTGGCCTCCACAGCCTTCTGTGATTGAGAATTCCACAGGTTCACCACCCTCTGAGTGAAAAAATTTCTCCTCATCTCGGTCCTAAATTTCCTACCCCGTGTCCTGAGACTGTGACCCCTTGTTCTAGATTTCCCAGCCCGGGGAAACATCCTCCCCACATTCAGTCTATCCAACCCCGTCAGAATTTTATATGTTTTAATGAGATCCCTTCTCATTCTTCTAAACTCTAATTTCAGTTCCCATTGACCTCAATCCCTCACTTTCAGTTTCACTATCCCATTATTTCTTTTAGCCCTTTTTTCTGTCCAACTCATTCAATATGTCAGTATCTATGTCAACCTATCTGCATCTCCATCTCACATCGTTTCCCCTCTGTCTCTGTTTCTCTTCCCCTTTCTTTCTCTGGCTCTCATTCTGTTTGTGCCAAGATTAATACCAGATCCACATTACTGCTGATACAGCTTGTAGGACATAGTCAAATCAATATTATCGATATGGCATTTACTCAGCCATATTACGTGTCTAGAAGGCAAAGGTCACTAATACTTGTAATGTATGCACCTTTGAGGATGCTCACAGGTTTGTCGAGTTGTTGCATTGTGAGTGGCTTAGCCAGTCACGTGCTGTGCACAAGACTCAATAAAACCCCAGCCACTTGGGTCTAGGTCATCCACGATGAGGTATGCAGTTGTGAGCCTAGTGGATGAATTGGTAATGTGTAGTGTGATTGTTAAACCTTTATTAACAAACCAACTAGTTCTGAATAGCAATGTGTTGCTATGAATTTTAAAACAAAGAACCTATGAAGCAAATACATTACAATTGCCATAAAGATGGGGGGGGCGGGTGGCTGCGGGGTGGGGGGGGGGGTCCAGAATTTCAGTACGAGGAGGGTGGGGGATTTGGCTGACCTGGCAAAAGATGAATATAAACTGCAGATCCGTTTCTACCTTCCTGCTGCTTTCCGAATGGTCCACGCAATCAACCACCATTGGGAAATGACATTGTGGGCACCACACAGGCCGCTATAGGGCATGTGGAGTTGTAGCATAGAAAGGGAGAAAGATCTTGCATGTTTCATGGGCCTCAGGATGTCCCAAAGCACTTCACGGCCAAAGTAATACTTTTGAAGTGCAGTCACTGTTGTAATGTAGGGAAAAGCGGTAGCCAACTTGCACACAGCAAGCTCCCACAAACAGCAATGAGATAAATATCAAGATAATCCATTTTTAGTTGTGTTGGTGTAGAGGGATAAATGTTGGCTAGTGCACAGGGAGAGCTCCCCCTGCTCTTCTTCGAAATAGTGCCGTGGGATCTTTTACGTTCACCTGAGAGAGCAGACGGGGGACTCGGATTAACGCCTCATCTGCAAGGTGGCACCTCCGACAGTGCAGCACTCCCTCAGTATTGGATGGAAGTGTCAGCCATGATTGTGTGCTCCAAAGTGCGGCTTGAACCCTATGACCATGCGACTCAGAGGGTGAGTGCTACCAATGAGGCAAGGCTGACTCATCATCATAGGCAGTCCCTCGGAATCGAGGAAGACTTACTTCCACTCTTAAAATGAGTCCTGAGGTGGCTGAACAGTCCAATACGAGAACCACAGTCACTGTCACAGGTGGGGCAGGTAGTCGTTGAGGGTAAGTGAGGGTGGGACAGGTTTGACGCAAGCTCTTTCCGCTGTCTGCGCTTGATTTCTGCATGCTCGCGGCGTTGAGACTCGAGGCGCTCAGCACCCTCCCGGATGCACTTCCTCCACTTAGGGCGGTCTTTGGCCAAGGACCCCCAGGTGTCGGCGGGGTATTGCACTTTATCAGGGAGGTTTTGAGGGTGTCCTTGTAACGTTTCCTCTGCCCACCTCTAGCTCGTGACACAGGCTCACCAGGAGCTCATAAAGCAGGTGTTCTGTATATTGATCCACACGATAGATAGAACTGTCGGAAACATCATAGCTCATCTTGCCAGGTCTGTCTCTTTCACAAACATCAAGACGGGGGGTGGCGGTTGGGCAGAAGAATTGGCCACTCTTCCTCCTGCCAGAATTCTGCATCGGGGCCAGAAAGGTCACAAGATGCCCGGTGGAACTGGATTCTGCCTCATATTCCTCCCTCCCGCCCAGATTACATTGCAACCAGGGAAGAGGAGGAATTTCAGGGCTTCTATTTACAATTCGTATTTCGTGCCTAATTCTTGTGCACCTCAGGAAGGTGAGAAAAGTCGGAAGGGGACATTTTTCTACTTTTGGTATTCAGTATCAGCATCAAAGTCAGAGATAATTCCAGTTTCAAAGGAACATGGGGGAAAGAAAGGAAAGAAAGAAAGAAAAAAGAAAATTGAAAGGAAAAGAAAAAGGAACGACTTCAGGACATCCCAAAGCACTTTACAGCCAATGAAGTACTGTAATGTAGGAAACGCGGCAGCCAATTTGTGCACAGCAAGCTCCCACAAACAGCTATGTGATAATAACCAGATGGTTTAGTGATGTTGGTTGAGGAATAAACATTGCCCAGGACACAGGGGATAATTCCACTGCTCTTCTTCAAAATAGTTGCATGGGATCCTTTATGTCCATGTCAGAGAGCAGACGGGGCCTCGGTTTAACGTCTCATCTGAAAGACGGCACCTCCGACAGTGCAGCGCTCCCTCAGCACTGCACTGGGAGTGTCAGCCGAGATTTATCTGCTCAAGCCTCTGGAGTGGGACTTGAGCCCCCCAACCTTCTGACTCAGGGGCGAGGGAGCTGCCCGCTGGGCCTCGGCTAGATTTTAAGCTTGCTGCCCAGGCGCGCACCTGGCAATGTGGATTCGCCACCTGTTGGGGAATGTTCCAGACTTTCATTGTCATCAAAATCAATAGCAATGACAATTGGGGCTGTTCCTCGAACGGATGTCCAGGGTTACACAAGGGCAGCAAGTTTAAAATCCCACACAATTGCAAAAATTCTGAAAAGGCACAGCAGCTAAAGGTCAACATCTGTAAAGGGAAAAGGCGGGTTAATGCCCTGGGACTAGACCTTTCAGTTTAATGTTTCCGGTGGAGAACCTTCATGGGCAGCAGGAAAGAGCAGCACGATTGATTCTAAATGTAAGTGGGATGAGGTATGATTAAAAGCGGAGAAATGCAAGGTCTTTGGTCTAAAGATTAATTGTTACAAGAGGATCTCATTGAGGTGTACAAGGCCGAACCAAGATTAGTACTCCACGGTAATTTCACGGTCAGGCTATCAAGGCCAAAGGATGTAAACTTAAGTGAAATTTGAAAACATTTAAAACAGATATTAGAAAGAAATGTATTAATAAACATTTGGACCAACCTTCCAGGACAGGCAGCAACATCCGAGAGGGGGATCCAAAATATAGCTGAATGATGGATGACCTAGACCCAACTGACTGGGGTTTTATTGAGTCTTGTGAACATCACGTGACTTGTTAAGCCACTCGATGCAACAGCTTTACAACTATTTTAGTTGCACCTGTAAATCAAATTTAAATCAAGTGCCCCCTGATTAAAGGGGGGGAACCAAAACCGACACAAATTAACTTTTAACAATAATGGTTCAAATTAAAATTTGGTTGCCGGGGGTGATGATGCACTCCAGTCCCTCCGGTGCTCACCTCTCGCGGAAGGCCGCGAATGTACCAGTGGACACCGCGTGCTCCATCTCCAGGGGCACCCTGGCGCGGATGTGCAACAGACCTACAACTCTTTTGTTGCAAAACAATAAATAAACATTAAATCAAGTGCCCCTTTATTAAAGGGGGGGCACGCCAAATAGTTTACAAGTGCCTTTTTCTTTGTTGTTTTTTTTGTGGGGGTTTTTGTGTTTTTTTTGGCACTAAAACCACAAATTATACAAGTGCCCCCTATAAAAGGGGAGGGGGACACTAAAACCCAGCAATAAAACAAAATAAACTTTAAAACATGTAAAATCAAATTAAAATTTGGTTGCCGGGGGTGATGATGCACTCCAGCGCCCACCTCTCGCGGAAGGCCGCGAGCGTACCGGTGAACACCGCGTGCTCCATCTCCAGGGACACCCTGGCCCAGATGTGCAACAGCTCTACAAACCTGTGAGCATAATCACAGGTGCATACATTACAGTAATGATCCCGTTCCCAGGATTCGGGAAGGGGTGAGTGCCAAGCAAACCGGATGGCACAGTGGCAATGCTCAGCTGCATAAACATCAAGGCCAAACGAGTAAATTAGGCAGCAAAACACCTCAGTGCTTTTTGGAGTGTCAATGGCTTTGATGCCAGGGTAAAGGAACATGTTAAAAATGTATTCATGGGATGTGGGCGTCGCCGGCAAGGCCAGCATTTATTGGCCATCTCTAATTGCCCTCGAGAAGGTGGTGGTGAGCCATCTTCATGAACCACTGCAGTCCATGTGGCGAAGGTACTTCCATCATCATAGGCAGTCCCTCGGAATCGAGGAAGACTTGCTTCCACTCTAAAAGTGAATTCTCAGGTGACTGAACAGTCCAATGTGGGAATTACAGTCTCTGTCACAGGTGGGATAGACAGTGTTTGAAGGAAAGGGTGGGTGGGGAGTCTGGTTTGCCGCACGCTCCTTCCGCTGCCTGCGCTTGTTTCCTGCATGTTCTCGGCGACGAGACTCGAGATGCTCAGCGCCCTCCCGGATGCTCTTCCTCCACTTAGGGTGGTTTTTGGCCAGGGATTCCCAGGTGTCGGTGGGGATGTTGCACTTTGAGAGTGTCCTTGTAACGTTTCCTCTGCCCACCTGGGGCTCGCTTGCCATGTAGGAGTTCCGAGCAGAGCGCTTGCTTTGGGAGTCTCGTGTCTCGCATGTCAGCCATGATCATATTGAATGGCGGTGCAGGCTCGAAGGGCTGAATGGCCTACTCCTGCACCTATTTTCTAAGTTTCTATGTGGACAATGTGGCCCGCCCAACGGAGCTGGACGAGTGTGGTCAGTGCTTCCACAGTGCTGTTTGGTAGGGATTTCCAGGATTTTGACACAGCGACGATGAAGGAACGGCCGACATATTTCCAAGTCAGGATGGTGTCTGTGACTTGGAGGGGAACTTGGAGGCGATGGTGTTCCCAGGCACCTGCTGCCCTTGTCCTTCTAGGCGGTAGAGGTCACGGGTTCGGGAGGTGCTGGTGAAGAAGTCGTGGCGAGTTGCTGCAGTGCACCTTGCAGACGGTAAACACTGCAGCCATGGTGTGCCGGTGGTGGAGGGAGTGAATGTTGAAGGTGGCGGATGGGGCCGGATTAGAAACATAGAAACATAGAAAATAGGTGCAGGAGTAGGCCATTCGGCCCTTCTAGCCTGCACCGCCATTCAATGAGTTCATGGCTGAACATGCAACTTCAGTACCCCATTCCTGCTTTCTCGCCATACCCCTTGATCCCCCTAGTAGTAAGGACTTCATCTAACTCCTTTTTGAATATATTTAGTGAATTGGCCTCAACAACTTTCTGTGGTAGAGAATTCCACAGGTTCACCACTCTCTGGGTGAAGAAATTCCTCCTCATCTCGGTCCTAAATGGCTTACCCCTTATCCTTAGACTGTGTCCCCTGGTTCTGGACTTCCCCAACATTGGCAACATTCTTCCTGCATCTAACCTGTCTAACCCCGTCAGAATTTTAAACGTTTCTATGAGGTCCCCTCTCATTCTTCTGAACTCCAGTGAATACAAGCCAGTTGATCCAGTCTTTCTTGATAGGTCAGTCCCACCATCCCGGGAATCAGTCTGGTGAACCTTCGCTGCACTCCCTCAATAGCAAGAATGTCCTTCCTCAGGTTAGGAGACCAAAACTGTACACAATACTCCAGGTGTGGCCTCACCAAGGCCCTGTACAATTGTAGCAACACCTCCCTGCCCTTGTACTCAAATCCCCTCGCTATGAAGGCCAACATGCCATTTGCTTTCTTAACCGCCTGCTGTACCTGCATGCCAACCTTCAATGACTGATGTACCATGACACCCAGGTCTCTTTGCACCTGCCCTTTTCCTAATCTGTCACCATTCAGATAATAGTCTGTCTCTCTGTTTTTACCACCAAAGTGGATAACCTCACATTTATCCACATTATACTTCATCTGCCATGCATTTTCCCACTCACCTAACCTATCCAAGTCGCTCTGCAGCCTCATAGAATCCTCCTTGCAGCTCACACTGCCACCCAACTTAGTGTCATCCGCAAATTTGGAGATACTACATTTAATCCCCTCGTCTAAATCATTAATGTACAGTGTAAACAGCTGGGGCCCCAGCACAGAACCTTGCGGTACCCCACTAGTCACTGCCTGCCATTCTGAAAAGTACCCATTTACTCCTACTCTTTGCTTCCTGTCTGACAACCAGTTCTCAATCCATGTCAGCACACTACCCCCAATCCCATGTGCTTTAACTTTGCACATTAATCTCTTGTGTGGGACCTTGTCGAAAGCCTTCTGAAAGTCCAAATATACCACATCAACTGGTTCTCCCTTGTCCACTCTACTCTAAACATCCTCAAAAAATTCCAGAAGATTTGTCAAGCATGATTTCCCTTTCACAAATCCATGCTGACTTGGACCTATCATATTACCTCTTTCCAAATGCACTGCGATGACATCCTTAATAATTGATTCCATCATTTTACCCACTACCGATGTCAGGCTGACCGGTCTGTAATTCCCTGTTTTCTCTCTCCCTCCTTTTTTAAAAAGTGGGGTAACATTGGCTACCCTCCACTCCATAGGAACTGATCCAGAGTCAATGGAATGTTGGAAAATAACTGTCAATGCATCCACTATTTCCAAGGCCACCTCCTTAAGTACTCTGGGATGCAGTCCATCAGGTCCTGGGGATTTATCGGCCTTCAATCCCATCAATTTCCCCAACACAGTTTCCCGACTAATAAGGATTTCCCTCAGTTCCTCCTCCTTACTAGACCCTCTGACCCCTTTTACATAGAACTCACAGCACAGAAGCAGGCCATTCGGCCCAACTGGTCTGAGCCAGATTTAGCAGTGTGAATATCGAGAGCCAGATCACAGTTGTCGAAATCCTGCTCCTGGGACCGAGTATAAAAGTGGTTGGTGCTGATAAACAGCCCCTTCCCCTTCCTCAGTGTCGCGATCCACATCTCTGTAATCTCCTGCAATGCTAGTTTTTTGTGTAGCCACTTCCTGTTGTCACACATTAAATAAATATACAGTCTGGTGAAGGCTCTTATCATCATCTAAACTTGACATCCTTTTGCTAAACTTGGTTACAGTTATAACAAAATCCATCTGTTGCGTTATCTTTATGCTTATCCTCAGTTTCAGGTTTTTAAGAAAAAGCAACTACTTTTGACTGCACTCTCCAGCTGCCACAAGGGAAATAAAATGAATTCTATTTTACGTTCCTGGGTATATGTTTCCAACCTGGGTACCTCGCTCCGTCGAAAACCTGCATTTACTCACATTGGTTTTAGGTTGCCTGTGGGTCATGTATGACACAGCAAAGTATGTTATGTGGCAAAGGATTCTATTCTACCAGCTCTGAAGTTTGAGTATTTTACATTACTCTGCCAAAATCATTCATTTTTAATCATTCGCTGGAAGTGGGCATTGCTGGCATTTATTGCCCATCCCCCTAATTGCCCTCGAGAAGGTGGTGGTGAGCCGCCTTCTTGAACCGCTGCAGTCCGTGTAGTGAAGGTGCTCCCACAGTGCTGTTAGGGAGGGAGTTCCAGGATTTTGACCCAGCAACGATGAAGGAACGGCCGATATATTTCCAAGTCAGGTGTAGATGGTGCACACGGTGCACTGGTGATGGAGGGAGTGAATGTTGAAGGTGGTGGATGGGGTGCTGATTAAGCGGGCTGCTTTGTCCTGGATGGTGTCGAGTTTCTTGAGTGTTATTGGAGCTGCACTCATCCAGGCAATATGTTTCCAAACTATTGGCGTGTGTACTAAAACCATCCTTTACTTTGCGGTTTATAGACCATATTGTACAGTGTGTGCTGATGATTGTTTCTCCTTGTAGACTACATTGGGATAACACCATTTAATGCTTTACTTTGCAGTCAACAGTCCCTGTTTTACATGCCATTTACAGACCCGATTGGTGTGTGTGTGTGTTTCATATATATCAGAGCTCAAGTCCCATTCCAGGGACTTGAGCACATAAATCTAGGCTGAAGTTCCAGTGCAGTGCTGAGGGAGTGCTGCACTGTCAGAGGGGCTGTCTTTAAGATGAGACGTTAAATCAACATAACAAAAACAGGTGATCTGGTCATTATCACATTGCTGTTTGCAAATTGCTGTTTGTGGGAGCTTACTGTGCACAAATTGGGTGCTGTGTTTTCTACATTACAACAGTGACTGCATTCCAAATGTACTTTATTGGCTGTAAAGCGCTTTGAGACACCTGGTGTTCGTGAAAGGTGCTATATAAATGCAAGTCTTTCTTTCTTTTTTCTGAGTCAGACGGTCGTGGGTTCAAGTCCCATTCCAGAGACTTGAGCACAAAATCTAGGCTGACACTTCAGTGCTGCGGAGGGAGAGCGAGGGTGAGAAAGAGGGGCCAGAAGGGAGGGAGGGGGAGAGAGTGAGAGGCCATCTTTCAGATGAGATAAACTGAGGTCATACCTTCCCTCTCAGGTGGACAAGATTCCCTAACACTATTTCAAAGAAGTGAACCCTGATAACATGTTTGAGATTACCTGCACGCTCTAGAACTACGGACTGAAGTTTGGAGGAGTACAGACAGTTTAAAATTAGCTATTTTAAGTTGAGGCCGCTGAATGTGTGGAATGGACTGCACAAGGGCGCAGTGGGGGAAGATAGCGCAGAAAGATTTAAGAGAGAATGAGGTAGATATTTGAGGGAGTGGACAATTGAGGGATATTAGTTCTTGGGACTGGCGAGATTAACTAGACTCTTTGCCAGTCTTGTACTTTCAAGTGCTCCTGTGACTCGAACTGTAGTGCAGTAAATACAAACTTAGAACAAAAAATCATATTTCCTTGCACAAAAATACATTATATTACTGGAAAGACTGCGATAAAACAGGGCAAGAACAGTTAGTGTAAAGTGTAGCATAGATAATAATTGGGAAATGTTTCATCAGCCTTGACGACTGGTATAGCTAAGTATTGGCACTCTGCCATCAGAGAGTTTCGCGCGGAAACCAGTCATGTGACATCTGCTGAGCCAGTATGAGTGACAGCTGCAAGCAAGGACTCTATACAAGTAGGTGTGTTTCAATAAAAGGTGCTATGGAACCCTTGGTTGAGCGAAAGCAGCGTTAGGAACAGCCTGGATAGGTGAGGCTTATAAAGGAAAGACTTGGATTTATATAGGGTCTTTCACGACCACCAGATGTCTCAAAGCCCAGTGTTGCTTCATAGATACCTCTCAGAGGGGAAAAGGGTCTTAGAGACACCAGCACGTGTGCAGACATCTCCCTTAGAGAGGGAGGGGTCCGAGAAACACCAGTCAGTGTGCTAATGAAGTACTTTTGGAGTGTAGTCACTGTTGTAATGTGGGAAACGCGGCAGCCAATTTGCACACTGCACGCTCCCACAAACAGCAATGTGATAATGATCAGGTCATCTGTTTTTGTTATGTTGGTTGAGGGCTAACCCCCCTGCTCTTCTTCAAAATAGTGCCATGCGATCTTTAACATTCACCCAAGAGAGCAGACAGGGCCTCAGTTTAACATCTCATCTGAGAGGCAGCACCTCTGACAATGTAGCACTCCCTCAACACTGCACTGGGAGTGTCAGCCTAGATTTTTGTGCTCAAATCCCTGGAGTGGGACTTGACCCCACAACCTTCTGACTCAGGCGTGAGTGCTGCCCACTGAGCCACAGCTGACACATAGCCCCTGATAAGTATCCTATGGGTGAGTGTACAGACATATAGCTTGCTTGTATTGCTCGTATGCTGTCCAATAAAGTCTGTCAAGTCGCTATTGATACATCCTTACTACACAGTATAAATGCACACGAGGCCCATGCTTGAGAGAAGATCAGTCTGTGACCTGTCCTTTATTCCTTAGCACTCAAGTGATGAAGGTGGGTGGAGCTTCCCCTTTTATACCTGAAGGTCCAGGTTAGGAGTGTCTCCCACCTAGTGGTCAGTGTTCTCACGGTGTACAACTTAGGTCAGTTTATACATGGGTTACAATGCTGGTTGAATACATGACATCACCTCCCCCCCCAAAGTCTTATTGGGATCACAGGTTGAGTCTCTCTGGTGGTTTACGCTCCTTTGTAGAGCGCCTGAGTTGGGGCTCCGGTTGTTGGGCGCTGGCCTGAGTGTCTGCTGTTTGCAGTGCCTCAGGCCTGTCCGGACTGCCCACAGTGACTGGGCTCTCCTCCCTTTGGTTCCGGTGTTCGGTCACCTGTGGTGGAGTGAACTCTATATCGTGTTCTTCCTCTGCTTCTTCTATGGGGTTGCTGAACCTCCTTTTTGTTTGATCCACATGTTTGCGGCAGATTTGTCCATTGGTAAGTTTAACTACCAGAATCCTATTTCCCTCTTTGGCAACCATAGTGCCTGCAAGCCATTTTGGCCCTGCAGCGTAGTTGAGGACAAAAACAGGATCATTTACATCAATACATCGCGCCCTCGCATTCCTGTCATGGTAGTGATATTGTGACTGGCGCCTGCTCTCGACAATTTCTTTCATGGTGGGGTGTATAAGGGATAATCGGATTTTGAGCGTCCTTTTCATTAGTAGCTCTGCGGGTGGAACCCCTGTGAGCGAGTGTGGTCGGGATCTATAGGCCAACAGGAGGCGTGATAAGCGGGTTTGTAGGGAACCCCCTTGGAATCTGAGCATCCCCTGTTTGATTATCTGCACTGCTCGTTCTGCCTGGCCGTTTGAGGCCGGCTTGAACGGTGCCGTTCTAACATGGTTAATTCCATTGCCTGCCATGAAGTCCTGAAATTCAGTGCTTGTGAAGCACGGGCCATTGTCGCTGACCAAGATGTCCGGTAGACCGTGGGCGGTGAACATTGCCCGTAGACTTTCTATTGTGGCAGAGGATGTGCTTGAATTTAAAATGTCACACTCGATCCATTTGGAGTAGGCGTCTACTACAACCAAAAACATTTTCCCCATGAAAGGACCTGCGTAGTCCACATGGATGCGTGACCAAGGCTTGGCGGGCCATGGCCAGGGGCTAAGGGGGGTTTCCCTGGGCGCATGGCCCAGCTGGGCACACGTGTTGCACCTGCGAACACAAAGTTCCAGATCTGCGTCTATCCCTGGCCACCAAACGTGTGACCTGGCAATTGCCTTCATCGTGACAATGCCCGGGTGCCCATTGTGGAGTTCTCTGATGAACACCTCTCTGCCCATCTGGGGCATGACTACGTGGTTTCCCCACAGTAGGCAATCGGCCTGAATCGAGAGTTCATCCTTGCGCCTGTGAAATGGTTTAAATTTCTCAGGGCATGCCCTGTATGTGGCTGCGCAGTCCCCATTCAGGACACATTTCTTGACTGGAGACAATAGCGGGTCTCTATTTGTCCAGACTTTAATCTGACGGGCTGTCACGGGTGAGCCTTCGCTTCCGAAAGCTTCAACAGCCATGACCATCTCAGCACCATGCTCGGTAGCCCCCTCAGTGGTGGCTAGTGGGAGCCTGCTGAGTGCATCGGCGCAGTTTTCGGTGCCCGGTCTGTGCCGAATTGTGTAGTCATAGGCAGCTAACGTGAGTGCCCACCTCTGTATGCGGGCCGATGCGTTTGCATTTATGGCCTTTTTGTCGGCCAAAAGGGACGTTAGGGGTTTGTGATCTGTCTCCAGCTCAAATTTCCTGCCAAACAGGTACTGGTGCATTTTCTTTACCACATATACACATGCGAGCGCCTCCTTTTCTACCATCCCGTAGCCCCTTTCTGCCTGGGACAGACTCCCAAAGGCATAAGCTACCGGCTGTAACTGACCCTTGGCATTGACATGCTGCAACACACACCTGACACCATAGGATGATGCATCGCACGTTAACACAAGTTTCTTACATGGGTCATATAGCGTTAACAGATTGTTGGAACATAACAAATTGCGTGCTCTATTAAAAGCCCTTTCTTGGTGTCCCCCCAGACCCATTCGCGACCTTTGCGTAGGAGCACGTCTAGCGGCTCTAGCAGCGTGCTCAATTTGGGAAGAAAGTTACCAAAATAGTTCAGGAGCCCCAGGAACGAACGCAGCTCCATCGTGTTACGGGGTCTGGGTGCTCTCTGGATCGCTTCCGTCTTGGATGCAGTAGGGCTGATCCCGTCTGCTGCTACTCTCATCCCCAGGAATTCTACCTCTGGAGCTAGGAAGATGCACTTCGCCTTTTTCAGTCGCAGACCTACCCAGTCCAGTCTGCGTAGCACCTCCTCCAGGTTGTGGAGGTGTTCTTCAGTATCGTAACCCGTAATGAGGATGTCGTCCTGAAAAACCACCGTTCCTGGAATCGACTTGAGGAGGATTTCCATATTTCGTTGGAAGATCGCGGCGGCCGAGCGAATCCCGAACGGACATCTGTTGTACTCAAACAATCCCTTGTGTGTCGTGATGGTGGTCAGCTTCTTCGACTCATTCGCCAGCTCCTGGGTCATGTAAGCTGAGGCCAGGTCCAATTTTGAAAAAAGTTTGCCACCGGATAGCATCGCAAAGAGGTCCTCCGCTCTCGGTAGTGGGTACTGGTCTTGGAGTGACACCCGATTGATGGTGGCCTTGTAATCGCCACATATCCTGACCGACCCATCCGCCTTGAGCACCGGCACAATCGGGCTCGCCCAGTCACTGAATTCGACTGGCGAGATGATGCCTTCCCTCAACAGGCGGTCCAATTCGCCTTCTATCTTTTCCCGCATCACGTACGGCACCGCTCTGGCCTTGTGGTGTACTGGTCTGGCGTCCGGGTTTATGTGAATCACTACCTTGGCCCCCATGAAAGTGCCAATGCCGGGTTGAAATAATGAGTCAAATTTGTCCAGGACCTGTGAGCATGATACTCGCTCCACAGAGGAAATTGCATTGACATCACAGCATTTCCAGTTCATGACAGCAAGCCAACTCCTCCCCAGTAGTGCAGGACCGTCTCCTGGGACAATCCAGAGTGGCAACCTGTTCTCCGAATCTTTGTGGGTCACGACTACCGTGGCGCTGACTAGCACCGGAATGATCTGCTTTGTGTAAGTCCATAGCTGTGCATCAATCGGCGATAATTTTGGCCTCCTGGCCTTGGATGCCCACAACTTTTCGAACTGTTTGATACCCATCAGGGACTGGCTGGCACCCGTGTCTAACTCCATTGATACTGGGATGCCATTGAGGGGCACTTTCATCATTATCGGTGGCGTCCTGGTGTATGAACTGTATATGTGCTCCACATGAACTCGCTGAACTTCAGCTTCCAGCAATTTCCCCCAGTGTCCATTTCTGCAATTTCTGCAGGTATTTTGCTCATCTCTGCAAACTCCGGCTGAGTGTGTGCCTCCACGCCTCCAGCATGAGTTGCGGTTTGAAACAAAAGGTCCCTTGCCAGTCGATCATCCCTGACTGCCCCTGTTATTGTCCTTGAGTGTACCATTAACAGGTGTTGATGGCCCCATTACTGGCCGCATTGTCCCTTGCAATGGCGTGAATCGCTGTTCAGCTTGCCATTGTCTCTGTCGAACTCCCCCTCTGGGTTCGACTACATGTTGGGGCATGCCCGACTGCCCTTGTCTGCCTGGAGAACTGTGTGCTGCTTTAACAATGTTGAATCTCTGTCCCAACCATTCCTTAACACAGTACCTCTCGTCTGTTCTGCTAGTGGCCATGCTCGCGTGGTTTAAATCCCAGTTTCTTGTCGCCATTGATACGTCCTTACTACACAGTATAAATGCACACGAGGCCCATGCTTGTGAGAAGGTCAGTCTGTGACCTGTCCTTTATTCCTTAGCACTCAAGTGATGAAGGTGGGTGGAGCTTCCCCTTTTATACCTGAAGGTCCAGGTTAGGAGTGTCTCCCACCTAGTGGTCAGTGTTCTCACGGTGTACAACTTAGGTCAGTTTACACATGGGTTACAATGCTGGTTGAATACATGACATCTATGACTCCTGGGTATCCAAACCTTTATTCGCGGGGTGTGGGTCACTACGTACCACCAATCTAACAGCATTGCAGGAGCGCCTTCACCACACGGACTGCAGCGGTTCAAGAAGAAGACCCACCACCACCTTCTCAGGGGAACTAGAGATGGGCAATAAATGCCAGCCTTGCCAGCGATGCCCACATATAGAGAATGAATATTTTTTTAAGTTGCTGACTACTGGTAGTTGATGGATGTTGGGATTTGGAGGATGTTGTAAGCTTTTTCTGCTAATCACTGATTGCTGCTGCCTCGTGTTGACTTTTATGCACTGTTAACGACCTGTTGCTGATTTGCTTGCTGCTATTGGCTCATTGCAAGTTATTGTGGTTTGTTGCAGACTGTTGCATGTGGTTGCAGATAGTCGCATACTGGTGCAATTTGTTGCTTGCTGTCGCAGTTTGTTGCATGCTGTCGCGATTGGATGCATGCTGCTGCAGTTGGGTGCACGCTGTCGCAGTTTGTTGCATGTTGTTGCGATTGGATGCATGCTGTCACCGTTTGTTGCATGCTGTTGCGGTTGAATGCATGCTGTCGCAGTTTATTGCGTACAGTCACAGATTGTTGCATGTTGTTGTGGACGAGTGCTGCCTGGTACATGTTGCCGAAGACTGTTTCTGACTCTCCATGCTGTTACGAATTGTTGCGTATTGTTGTAGGTTGTGTGCTGCTGCAGACTGTTGCTGAGTGTTGCATGCTGTAAACCGTTTGTTTCTGACTGTTACTAGAGATTGTGTGCTTTGGTGACCTCCCTCGTTCCCCAGTGTAGACCAGGATAGGTTGCACTCTCCAGCTGCTCACTGTGGAGGTTGTCAGCTGACCCCAGCCTGGGCTGCAGTTGGGGAGACTGCAGTTAACATCAGTGCCCTGGACTCTCAGGGTATAGGGGAGGATTTACAGATGGGAAACTCAAACGAAAAACATCATACCAAGATCTGACAGAGTCACTCAACTCCCCAGGACCTGAATATTGTCGGCCTTTGAATGTGGAAGGAGAAATGTTTGTCTGTTCCGTCTGTGGGAAAAGGTTTCAAATATCAGTCTGACTGGAAAAGCACCGAGACAAACACACCCGGGTGAGAGTGTTCCAGTGCACTGACTGTACAAAGATTGCAGTGCGGGCAGGCACAGCAGGAGGGACGAAGGAGCGGCAAGAGTCTGTAGATGGAAGTGACCGGGGCCCAGGAGAGGCGTGAGCTTGGGGCTCAGAAGAGGCGAGGGCCAGCCCACACTGCAATATGTGTGCGCACTAGGTCCGTGCAACTGAGCGGGTCTCCAGTCGTCCTGGTTAACCCTTGCCACTGGACCAAGACCTAGCTCTGTGCAATGGCCACCACACGTTAAAAAAATCCACGCACAGACATCTTCCACCCTTCACGCTGTAGTTCGGGATCTGGAATATTAGTTCGGGATCTGGAACATTGAAACACCTCTGAACTCACCCCTTTTTGGCGTGGAAGCAATTCATCCCCGCTTCGAGGGACTGCCTATGCTGATGATGCTTTGGTGCATCTTCTAAAACTTAAACCCAAAGCGCTAATGTGAAGGGTTGCTGGTGGGAGACTGAATTTTTAAAAATGCTGTTCCTGGGCTGTGGGCATCGCTGGCCAAGCCAGCATTTATTGCCCATCCCTAAGAATGCAGTTGCCTTTGAGACAAATACGTGGTGAGCAATTGTCTCACTTCCCACTTGAGTGGTGGCAGCCTCAGGAAAGCATCTGGGAAGGTGGGCACGGAGATTTCTGGAAACTGGTTAAGATCAACACTGAAAATTTCACATTCTACTCAAAGCCAGAGGCAACCTATTTTCATGTTACGTTTCCCATGGGTGAGAATCATTTGCTGTTGCAAAACAGAATCCATAGCTTTTTCAGACCACTTACTCCTCAACCTTCACATCGAGATTTTCATTATCCGCGGTGTCCCAGCTAATACTTATCCCTCACTCAGCATCACAATAATCTGGTCATTATCACATTGCTGTTTGTGAGAGCTTGCTGTGAGCTAATTGGCTGCTGCGTGTCCTGCAGTTAGTCAGTCACAGGCAGTCCCTCGAATCGAGGATGACTTGCTTCCACATCAAAAAGTTCACAGGTGTTTCAATGAAGGACCTAATATTCCAGATCCCGAACTCCATCTTGAAGGGTGGAAGATGCCTGTGCGTGGATTTTTTTAACGTGGGGTGACCGTTGCACACCAGCCACCACACGGGGCTTAACAGAGCTAGGTCTTGGTCCAGTGGCAAGGGTTAACCAAGACGACCGGAGACCAATTCTGCTGCACGGATCTAGTGCGCGCACACATATCCTTCGTGTCCTGCATTACAACAGTGACTACACTCCAAAAAGTACTTCATTGGCTGTAAGGCGCTTTGGGACTTCCTGAAGTCGTGAAAGGAGCTATATAAATGCAAGGCTGTCTGTCTTTCTTTCTTGTTAAATGCAAAAACACTGAACTCTTATGGGCTACTTCTAGTCAGGCCTGGATTTTTACGATTTACATCGGATCGATTGAATGACTTCTAGGAAAATAACATTTGGAATATCTCAGTCATGCGGCGGGGGTCCCTTAAAACAGTTGTGTGGTGATGTTACAGGCAATATTCAAAAAGAAATAAAAAACCCAGTGTGACAGGAATAGGAAGGCATGCAGCTGTCTTTGAGCATCAGGACAAACAATGACATGTTCTCCCCTATGGTGCAAGATTTAGAGTAGTACCAAGTGGAACTTCAGGCCTGACACAAATACCAACACAGAGGGTCTATTGCAGTTCACAACCATCATTGTCTATGAGAATGGAAATAGAGTATACGACTTCCTTATGTACGCCCCGAGACAAAAGCCAGCCAGACAATCCCACTGACAAAGCTTGCTTCGCAGAGACAAAATGTTCATTAACTATCGGATGAGACGTTAAACCGAGGCCCTGTCTGCTCTCTCAGGTGCATGTAAAAGATCCCACGGCACTATTTCAAAGAAGAGCAGGGGAGCTATCCCCGGTGTCCTGGCCAATATTTATCCCTCGATCAACATAACAAAAACAGATTATCTGGTCATTATCACATTGCTGTTTGTGGGAGCTTGCTGTGCTCAAATTGGCTGCTGCGTTTCCCACATTACAACAGTGACCACACTCCAAAAAGTACTTCATTGGCTGTAAAGCGCTTTGAGGTGTCCGGTGGGTCGTGAACGGCGCTATATAAATGCAAGTCTTTCTTTTTAAAAGTTGTGGATCCCACTAGAATTCCAACTCACAAACTCAGGGATCTCCACACTGCTCCCATTCCAATGGGCAGTATTTAAAAGTGACAGCATTTCAGCCCAAGTGTCAGCTGGTGAATATTTCACTTATTATTTTCCAATTTGAATGAGAGGTTTCAGGTTTTATTTCAAAGAGTAAACCCATCAGAATTTCCTCTCTGAAATAAAATCAGAAAACGCTGGTAATACTGAGCAGGTCAGGCAGCATCTGTGGAGGGAGAAACAGAGTTAACGTTTCAGGTTGGTGACCGATGGTCAGAACTGGAAGAAGTTAGAGATGTCACAGCCTCTCTCTTTCCTCCTTCAAGACGCTCCTTAAAACCTATCCCTTTGATCAAGCTTTTGGTCACCTGCGTTAATTTCTCCTTATGCGGCTCGGTGTCAAATATTTTGTCATAACACTCCTGTGAAGCGCCTTGGAACGTTTCACTACGTTAAAGGCGCTATATAAATACAAGCTGTTGCTCTTATTGTTGTTGCCCCTGTACTTGCTTAAAAACTGTTAACAACTTGTATATATATAGCGCCTTTATCGTCGTGAATCATCCCAAGGTGCGCCATAGGAGTATTATAAGGCATAAGTAGAAATTAGCACAGGGCTTGATCAAACAGGTAGGTTTTAAAGAGCGTCTTGAAGGAGGAAAGAGAGGTAGAGAGGCGCAGAGGTTTAGGGAGGGAGTTCCAGAGCTTGGGGCCCAGGCAGCTGAAGGCACGGCCACCGATGGTTGAACGATTATAATCAGTGATGCTCAAGAGGGCAGACTTAGAGGAGCGCAGACATCTTGGCGGTGGGAGGGGGGGGGGAAAGGAGGCGGGGAGGTAAGAACAAAAGGGAGGATCTGTGATAGGATGGAAAGAAGGAGAGATTAAAGGGCAGAAAGACCATCGAGCTGAAACGTTAACTCTGTTTCTCTCTCCACAGGTGCTGCCTGACCCGCTGAGCATTTCCTGCATTATCTGTTTCTATTCCAGAAGGTAAATTATCCGCAGTCTTTTCCGTTTGTTTTACTCTGCACTTTCTGCCACTCTTGGTTATGGTGGACAGAAGTGTTTGATGATGAGCTGACGGTTTCAGAGAGCTGCGGTTACGGGTGTGTTTATTTAGTGATTGTAAAGGAGCCAGACACAACAAAAAGCTGCTGAGATTCAGCTTTTTAAACCTCATGGGGAATATCCGTGTAACGCATGACTTACCGCCCCCGCAGCGTCCCGGGACCCGCCCCCAAAGGAGGTGGAGCGTCGGAGATTGCATTCAGCTTCCTTTGAGGGGCAGTAGGCCCAATTCGGGGGCGAGACTTCCGCGCCGGGCACTAAAGGTCCCTGCACTGGAAGATTGCCGTCCCCAATCGGGACACGGTGCAATTTCCCCCCCCCCCCCCCGTAGTGTTTCTGGAAGTAATATTCTAGGGTATGCACATCCATTACCTTACATAAATGTTTCAGATCTTCATGACTAATTGTAGCCACGTTTTGAGGATATTCCCTGATGTACATGCATTAACGAGCTTGATTGAAGCATTCTTGTCACTGCACGTGTGCACACAAGAGTTCTACCCCTTTGCATGTTCAAGGGCCAGCTTTGCATACCATGTGTCAGCTGTGGCTCAGTGAGTAGCACTCTCGCCTCTGAGTCAAAAGGTTGTGGGTTCAAGTCCCACTCCAGGGACTTGAGCACATAAATCTAGGCTGATACTCCCAGGACAGTGCTGAGGGAGTGCTGCACTGTTGGAGGTGTTGTCTTTTGGATGAGATGTTAAACCGAGGCCCCGTCTCTCAGGTGGACGTAAAAGATCCCATGGCACTATTTTGAAGAAGAGCAGGGGAGTTCTCCCCGGTGTCCTGGCCAATATTTATCCCTCAATCAACATAAAACAGATTATCTGGTCATTATCACATGTCTGTTTGTGGGAGCTTGTTGTGCACAAATTGGCTGCCACGTTTCCTCCTTTACAACAGTGACTACACATCAAATGTGCTTTATTTTGGCGGTATAGTGCTTTGGGACATCCGGTGATCATGACAGGCGCTATATAAATGCAATTCTTTCTTTTCTTTCTTTCTTTGTTTCTTTCTCTCTTTCTTTCTCTCTTTCCACTTCCCCAAAAGCCTCCAACGATCACATCTCCGCCCTGTTCACCACACTGGCCTCCGTGGCCAATGACAGGACGCCAAGTGTGAGGGAGGCCTTGCAAAGACCTGGGCCATCCATTTCGGGAGTTTGGATGGCGAGAGCTATGGAAACAGATCCCCAATGCTGGCACCTGTAGAAAAATGCGCAGAAACCTACTCGAGACTATACATCACACATACAGCGACCTGCACAAGCTCCACTAATGCCATTGCTCCAGTCAGGAGGGGCTGCTTACCTGCCCGGCTTCCTCCCGCACACATCCTGTGGAGCAGAGGAGGCTAAGAGGAGATTTGATAGAGGTGTTTAAAAGCGTGAAGGGTTCAGATAGTGCAAATAAAGAGAAACATAGAAACTTAGAAAATAGGTGCAGGAGTAGGCCATTCGGCCCTTCGAGCCTACACCACCATTCAATAAGATCATGGCTGATCACTCACCTCAGTACCCCTTTCCTGCTTTCTCTCCATACCCCTTGATCCCTTTATCCGTAAGGGCCATATCCAACTCCCTCTTGAATATTTCCAAAGAACTGGCATCAACAAGTCTCTGCGGCAGGGAATTCCACAGGTTCACAACTCTCTGAGTGAAGAAATTTCTTCTCATCTCAGTCCTAAATGGCCTACCCCTTATCCTAAGACTGTGTCCCCTGGTTCTGGACTTCCCCAACATCGGGAACATTCTTCCCGCATCTAACCTGTCCTGTCCCATCAGAACCTTATAGGTTTCTATGAGATCCCCTCTCATCCTTCTAAACTCTAGTGTATAAAGGCCCAGTTGATCCAGTCTCTCCTCATATGTCAGTCCAGCCATCCCTGGAATCAGTCTGGTGAACCTTCGCTGCATTCCATCAATAGCAAGAACGTCCTTCCTCAGATTAGGAGACCAACACTGAACACAATATTCCAGTTGAGGCCTCACCAAGGCCCTGTACAATTGCAGTAAGACCTCCCTGCTCCGATACTCAAATCCCCTAGCTATGAAGGCCAACATGCCATTTGCCTTCTTCACCGCCTGCTGTACCTGCATGCCCACTTTCAATGACTGATGTACCGTGACACCCAGGTCTCATTGCACCTCCCCTTTTCCTAGTCTGCCGCCATTCAGATAATATTCTGCCTTCGTGTTTTTGCCACCAAAGTGGATAACCTCACATTTATCCACATTATACTGCATCTGCCATGCATTTGCCCACTCAGCTAACCTGTCCAAGTCACCCTGCAGCCTCTTAGCGTCCTCCTCGCAGCTCACACCGCCACCCAGCTTAGTGTCATGGAAACTCTTTCCAATGGCTGCAGGGTGGATAATGAGAAGAGCCAGATTTAAGGTGATTGGCAAAAGAACCAGAGGCGACATAAGGAAAAACATTTTTACGCAACGAGTGGTTAGGATTTGGAATGCACTGCCTGATTGGGCGGTGGATACAAATTCAATAGTAGCCTTCAAAAGGGATTTGGATAAATACTTGAAGGAGAAGAATTAGCAGGGATACGGGGAAAGAGCGGGCGAGTGGGACTAACTGGATTGCTCGATGGGCCAAAAGGCCTCCTTCTGTACTGCACTATTCTATGATTCTATGGCCATTGAAATTGGCTTCCTTTGCGCCTCCTGTTATGGCCTCCGGGAGGTGATAACAGGACGCTAACCACTTACCGACCGGGCCCGGCGAGATAAACGACTCCCGCTAACTTGGCCGAGAGGTTTGTGGTGGCGCTAACACCTTGCATCACGATCTCCTGCGCCCGGAGATCGTGACGTCGTTGTCCTGCGCCTCGCCCCCATTAGCGCCTCCGGGCCCGAACTTGGGTTCCGCCCCCTGCAGCATCGGCGGGCGACAACACCGTCAGCTGCAGGAGGCGGCGTTCGGGAGGCCGGGCACTTCAGGGGGCGGAAGTTAAAGGAGATGTTTGTGCAGATGCGTAATGTACATTTTTTTCAATTTTCTTCGGCCGTGATCAATCTGGTTTTCATGAGAGAACAGCTCCGCAGATCGGGTTATAAAAGGGTTGGAGCGGAGTACCACTTCAACCTCCAGCGCGAGCTGCTCCAAGTGCCAATTTTTGAGATGAGCGACTGGGTGACATCCCGGGATGGCAGGACTGACATATGAAGAAAGACTGGATCGACTCGGCTTATATTCACTGGAATTTAGAAGAATGAGAGGGGATCTCATAGAAACGTATACAATTCTGACGGGATTGGGCAGGTTAGATGCAGGAAGAATGTTCCTGATGTTTGGGAAGTCCAGAACCAGGGGTCACAGTCTAAGGGTAAGGGGTAAGCCATTTAGGACCGAGATGAGGAGAAACTTCTTCACTCAGAGAATTGTGAACCTGTGGAATTCTCTACCACAGAAAGTTGTTGAGGCCAGTTCGTTAGATATAGTCAAAAGGGAGTTAGATGTGACACTTATGGCTAAAGGGATCAAGGGGTATGGAGAGAAAGCAGGAATGAGGTACTGAAATTGCATTATCAGCCATGCTCTTATTGAATGGTGATGCAGGCTCGAAGGGCCGAATGGCCTACTCCTGCACCTATTTTCTATGTTTCTATGTCATCAAAACCCTGATCGCCGTTTTGGAGCATGGACGGAAACATCGGGGGGGCCAGGGACCGAGGAGTGGGAAGGTCGGGGCGGATGACTGGCGAGAGTTTGTGGTGTAGGTGCGGCAAGAGATCATGGTGTAGGAGCAGTGAGAGATCGTGGCGGAGGTGAGGTGATTGCTTTTTTGGTGGAGGAGCGGTGAGAGATTGTGGGTTTTTATCTGGTTTTTGCCTCTCCCAGGAAATCACATGGCTCCGGTTGGAGTGTAGAATGTTTCAGTATAAGGGGTGCCACATTGTGTGAGTCGGACTGGTTGGGCTGGGTGCTCTTTGCCTTTCCGTCATTGTTCATAGGTTTATATGTAACCTTTAGGGCTGCAGACCAAGGGCCGGGCAGCTCTTTGTTGGCCGGCGTGGACATGATGGGCCGAAATGGCCTCCTTCTGCGCTGCAAATTTCTACGTTTCTATATTTCTAAGTTCTAGGAGCGGTGTGAGATCACGGTGGAGGTGAGGTGAATGTTTGGCGGAGGAGCGGCAAATAAGGTCATGGGGCCCAGAAGAGCCGAGGGCCCAGGGGCAGCACGGGCCCAGCCCACACTGCGATATGTGTGCGCACTAGGTCCGTGCAGCAGAGCTGGTCTCCAGTCGTCCTGGTTAACCCTTGCCACTGGAGAAAGACCTGGCTCTGTCAAGCCCCGTGTGGTGGCTGGTGTGCAACGGTCACCACACGTTAAATAAATCCACGCACAGGCATCTTCCACCCCCTCAATTGGAGTTCAGGACTGGAACATCGGGTCCTTCATTGAAACACCTGTGAACTCGTGGAAGCAAGTCATCCTCGTTCGAGGGACCGCCTCTGATGATGTCTGCTTTTCAAAAGTTTTCAAAAGTTAGCGCCCGAAACAGGGAGCACCCGAATGTACCCAGCCATTCTTAATGGGAAACTGGGAGACCTCTAAGGCCATGACTCGCCATGCGATCCCAGGGGACCTGCTCACCAACATCAACAACTTGTATTTATATAGCGCCTTTAACGTGGTGAAACGTCCCGGGAATAATATCCGATAAAAATTTGACACCGAGCTTCATAAGTAGAAATTAGCGCAGGTGACCAAAAGCTTGGTCAAAGAGGTATGTTTTAAGGAGCGTCTAGAAGGAGGAAAGAGAGGTAAAGAGGCAGAGAGGTTTAGGCAGGGAGTTCCAGAACTTGGGGCCCGGGCAACAGAAGGCACGGCTACCAATGGTTGAGCGATTATAATCAGGGATGCTCAAGGGGGCAGAATTAGAGGATTGCAGACATCTCGGGGGGTTGGGGGGGGGGGGCGTTGTGGGGCTGAAGGAGATTACAGAGATAGGGAGGGGCGAGGCCATGGAGGGATTTGAAAACAAGGATGAAAGTTTTGAAATCGAGGCATTGCTTAACCGGAAGCCAATGTAGATCAGCGAGCACAGGGGGTGATAGGTGAGCAGGACTTGGTGCGAGTTAGGACATGGGCAGCCGAGTTTTGGATGAACGCTGGCTAGGTCTGCCCATGGGAGAATGAGAGCCCCCCTCAACGAGCAGGCTGGTACAAGTCTCATAACCAGCTATAAGATCGTGCACCCTCCTCATCCCGTCCCCTCCCTACGGTGAAGTGCAGCATCACACAACAAACAATTTGGCCGGAGCACGTGTGGAACAGTTCCTTATCCCGGTGACTAACCCCGGTGTCATATTTGACCCTGACATGAGCTTTCGACCACATATCCGCAGCATAACCAAGACCGCCTATTTCCACCTCCGTAACATTGCCCGTCTCCGCCCTTGCCTCAGCTCATCCGCTGCTGAAGCCCTCATCACTGTCTTTGCTTCCTCTAGACTTGACTATTCCAATGTCCTCCTGACTGGCCTCCCACATTCTACCCTATGTAACGAGAGGTGATCCAAAATGCGACTGCCCTGTGGACGGGGTGAGAAGGGTCCACTATCTTGCAGCTGGTAATGAGACTTGTACCAGCCTGCTCATTGAGGGGGGGCCTTCATTCTCCCGTGGGCAGACCTAGCCAGCGTTCATCCAAAACTCAGCTGCCCGTGTCCTAACTTGCAGCAAGTCCCGCTCGCCCATCACCTCTCTGCTCGCCGACCGACATTGGCTCCCGGTTAAGCAACGCCTCGATTTCGAAATTCTCACCTTTGTTTTCAAATCCCTCCATGGCCTCGCCCCTCCCTATCTCTGTAATCTCCTCCAGCCCCACAACCCCCCCGAGATGTCTGCGCTCCTCTAATTCTGCCCTCTTGAGCGTTCCTGATTGTAATCGCTCCACCATCGGTGGCCGTGCCTTCAGCTGCCTGGGCCCCAAGCTCTGGAACTCCCTCCCTAAACCTCTCCGCCTCTCTACCTCTCTTTCCTCCTTCAAGATGCTCCTTAAAACCTACCTCTTTGACCAAGCTTTTGGTCACTGCCGCTAATTTCTACTTATGCGGCTCGGTGTCAAATTTTTTATCTCATAATACCCCGGTGAAACGGCTTGGGACGGATTAACCGCGGGGCGGATGGGGCTGCAGCCCCAGGCCCACCAAATAAATGTAGGAAAAAAATATAAGGCCTTCCAAATAGGCTGAATAGAATAATGAGAGGGGATACAAGACCAAGAAAAATATTGTTTATTGGCCTAATGTGTACATAACGTGTACATACCTAGTTTTGCAAAGACAATATCTTTACTATTTATCCGTGTTATTATTTAATTGTTATTATATAATATATTTAATATATAAAATATATGTTAATATAAAATATATTATATTAAATTATCTTAATATATTATAGTATAAGTCCACCATTGTAATTTGTTATTATATTTATGCATTTGATTTATTCGTTTAAGGGAAATCTCGCAACGTTATCTTGTAAAGTATCTACAGGATATAAACTTGCTTATACAGGCTAGATTCACTTGTTTATACTGATACACAGATGTACCTATATATACTGGTGCAGCTACATGCAGAACAGAATACATACTAGCTTGTTTTATTTCACAGGTTATTGAGAGAAATTGCAATGTTACCATAGAATCGAATCATAGATTCTATTCTTTGGAATCATAGAAACAGAGGACCCGAAATTGGAGAAGGCCGCCCAAAGGATCGCCTACGGTCGCTGAGGTACCTGACGGTACTTTGAGCGGGGTTTTCATCGAAAAGGTCCTTCAAAGGGCGGCAGGTGGCAAATGAGGGACTTACGCTGCTCATCTGGGCGGCAGCGGGCGGAAGCTCCCAATCTCGGCGGCAGGGGCACTTTTGCCGCCCAAGTGCCACCGAGGATGGAGTCGGGTCCATGGAGGATCGAAGACCAGCAAAGAAAAAGCATTAAAAAAAAAACCCAACCCATCGGAACCCCTTCAGGGGACCCCCATCCAGGTAAGTCCCTGTAAAGAATAAAAAATTAAAAAATGTTTATTCACCTTTTTTTTTTTCCAGCTGTTCATACTCTCCGTCGGGAACAGACCAGCCTCCTCGCAGGGGTCCACCCCTGCTCTGCCGCCAACTCCCGCCCACACCAATCTGGCATCTCGGCGGGCGGGAGCTCAGTTACGCCACTCGGCCGATGGCTGACGTCATTGGGCGGTTCCTGGCGGCTCTCCCCTCCAGACCAGATCGAAACTGGCACTGGGCGGGATCCGAGGAGGAATGACGGCGGCAGTCGGTGGTGAGTCCATCAATTTCAGGCCAATAGAAGTTTACAGCACAGCATGAACAAACAGAACTGCAGGCCCATTTGGATCAGTTTGCCCCAGGCCCATCAGGCCTTTAATCCAGCCCTGCGTGAAGCGCCTTGGGATGTTTCACTACGTTAAAGGCGCTCTATAGATACGTGTTGTTGTTGTTGTAGCTCTCCGCCTGGAACCGTTCTTGGTAGCGCAGTAATGTCCAATAACCGAGACAAAGCAAGCTGCCTGAACCCCGTGACCTGCATTACTCTTAATGCGAGCACAATCATGCCAAGAAATGTGGATGTATGGTACACTCCTACTGCAACCACTGTGCAATTAAATGTACAATGGCTTCATAAATATGTGAGCATACACTTAAATGTACAATACCTTTGTACATGCTAATGTTCTTTTTTTTTGAGAATTCAATAAAATGCTGTTTGACATGCACAGCAGGTTGGTTTGCATCTACAAGAGGAAAAGACAGGTTTATGTCTGCGATGTGACCCTTCATCACAACTTCATTCTTGTCATTTGTTTCAGTCGAATTAGCTCACCCTCGTTCCACCTGAAAGGTTCAAAATTGTTTGTTTAAAATTATCTGTGGTTTTGAGAAGGAGAAAGTGTTTCCACTGGAAGGAGGGGCAGGAGTCATAGAATCATAGAAGTTTACAGCACGGAAGGAGGGCATTTCGGCCCATCGTGTCCGTGCCGGCCAGCAAGAGGCTATCCAGCCTAATCCCACTTTCCAGCTCTAGGTTGGCACTTCAGGTGCATATCCAAGTACTTTTTAAATGTGGTGAGGGTTTCTGTCTCTCCCACCCTTTCAGGCAGTGAGTTCCAGACCCCCACAACCCTCTGGGTGAAGAAATTTCCCCTCAAATCTCCTCTAAACCGTTTATCAATTACTTTAAATTTATGCCCCCTGGTTGTTGACTCCTCTGCTAAGGGAAATAGGCCCTTTCTATCCACAATGTCTCGGCCTCTCAGAATTTTATGCACCTCAATGAGGTCTCCCCTCAGCCTCCTCTGTTCCATTGAAAACAAACCCAGCCTATTCAATCTGTCCTCATAACTAAGATTCTCCACTCCCGGCAACATTCTCGTAAATCTCCTCTGTACCCTCTCCAGTGCAATCACGTCCTTCCTGTAAAGCAGTGACCAGAAGTACATGCAGTACTCCAGCTGTGGCCTAACCAGTGTTTTATACAGTTCAAGCATAACCGCCCTGCTCTTGTATTCTATGCCTTGGCTAATAAAGGCAAGCATTCCGTATGCCTTCTTAACCACCTTATCTACCTGGCCTGCTACTTTCAGGGATCTGTGAACATGTACTCCAAAGTGCCTTTGTTCCTCTACACTGCTCAGTATCCTACAATTTAATGTGTATTCCCTTTCCTTGTTAGCCCTCCCCAAATGCATTACCTCACACTTCTCTGGATTAAATTCCATTTGCCACTGTTCTGCCCACTTGACCAGCTGATTGATATCTTCCCGCAGTCCGCAGCTTTCTTCTTCATTATCAACCACACAGCCGATTTTAGTATCATCTGCAAACTTCTTAATCATACCCCCTATAATCAAGTCTAGATCATTGATGTATGTCACAAACCGGAGGGCATGCAGGTTCAAGGTATTTGGCAAAGAATCTGAGGGGGAAATGAGGAGAATTAGCTTTACGCAGTGAGCAATAACTGACTGCATTCCGAAGAAGTTAAGTGTATCGAGAATTAGGGTTGTTTTCTTTGGAACAGAGGTTAAGGGGAGATTTAATAGAGGTGTTCAAAATCAAGAAGGGTATTGATAGAGTGGATAGGGGGAATCTGTTTCCAGTGGCCGGGTTGGTAACCAGAGAACACAGATTTAAGGTAATTGGCGAAAGAACCAGAGGGGGAGATGAGGAGAATTTTTCTTTGACGCAGCGAGTTGTTGTGATCTGGAGTGCGCTGCTTGACAGGGTGGTGGAATCAGATTCAATAATCATTTTCAAAATGGAATCGGATATATACTCGGAAAGAAAGCATTTACAAGGCTACGGGGAACGAGCAGGGGGAGTGGAACTAATAGGACAGCTCTTTCAAAGAGATGGCACAGGCACGATGGGCTATATGACCTCCTTCTGTGCTGGTTCATTCTATGATTCAAACTGCGAGCAGTTTTGGTCATCTTACTTAAGGAAGGATATACTAGCTTTGGAGGGGGTACAGAGACGATTCACTAGGCTGATTCCGGAGATGAGGGGGTTACCTTATGATGATAGATTGAGTAGACTGGGCCTTTATTCGTTGGGGTTCAGAAGGATGAGGGGTGATCTTATAGAAACATTTAAAATAATGAAAGGGATAGACAAGATAGAGGCAGAGAGGTTGTTTCCACTGGTCGTGGAGACGAGAACTAGCGGGCACAGCCTCAAAATACAGGGGAGCCAATTTAAAACCGAGTTGAGAAGGAATTTCTTCTCCCAGAGGGTTGTGAATCTGTGGAATTCTCTGCCCAAGGAAGCAGTTGAGGCTAGCTCATTGAATGTATTCAAATCACAGATAGATAGATTTTTAACCAATAAGGGAATTAAGGGTTATGGGGAGCGGGCGGGTAAGTGGAGCTGAGTCCACGGCCAGATCAGCCATGATCTTGTTGAATGGCGGACCAGGCTCGAGGGGCTAGATGGCCTTCTCCTGTTCCTAATTCTTATGTCCTCAACAAAATCAACATATCTTTAAAATCTGAGTAATACCTCCTCCCTTCTCCTTCCGCCTCTGGGCTGCCTTGCTGTCTGGGACAAGGAGAGATTGTGTCTTATGACCGTAGAACGCACAGGCAGTCTGAATTCTTGTAGCTGGAGAAGATTTCAATTGACAAATTAGTGTAATGAATCTGGGCTTCGGATCTCAACGAAAGGCACTGAATTGAAGTTCATAAAATGAATTTACTTTCCTGTTGCAAACAGCTAATGATTCCAAGATAAAGTAGTTATGGCTCGAAAGGTAGAATTGCTGAAGGGCGAAGAGGTTCCGAGATTATTTTCCAAGGCTCCCCTAGGAAGGAGAATTCTCATCGTTAGCGCTCACATCGCCCTTCAGTAATTTCTAAAACCTCCACTGCACTTTTGCGCAATAAATCTGTACCTGGCTTTACGTTTGTCCCACCACACGTTCAGTCTAACTCCTTGGGGAAAAAAAAATCGGTTGGATAGTGCCCCCCCCGCGAGGGCGCTACAGGGGCGCTGAGGAGTATTGCCCGTGAGCGTTGGCAGTAGTGCCGCTTGGCGGCTTCAGTGTGCAGTTACCGGTGGCGCTGAGGAGTATCTCCCGGGAGTGGCACCCGTGTGCAGCGTCCCCCCGGTAGCGCCACGGAAGCAAACTTTGGTTTGCGCGCCATCCGTAGCGCCCCCTCGTGACCCCGCCAGAGAGAGCCTGGCGTGCAGAGCTGTCCTTGGGCGCTATGGGAAGGCAGGACTGCATCAGGTAAGTGAGATTGATGTTTGAAATGTTTTTTTTTGCGATTTGGGGTGAGTAATATATAGGGAATGCTTCTTGTGAATTTTGGTCTGATGTTTTTTTGTTGCAGGGAGGCCTCTCTCAGGGCGCTACGAAGCCGGCTCTTTAGCTGGGGATCTTCAGTTGCTCACCCGGCCTAGTGCCCCAAGAGAGGTGAGGAACGCTTCCCTTAGTGCTCCACTCCACCCTCGGCGCTGAAGCTGAGTTTTGCTGGGCCCGGCGCTAAAAATCTTCCCGTGCTAAATTTAGCGCCTGCCCAATATTTGTGCCTTAGGAGGCCTCCAACAGAATCTCTAGCCCCTGGTCTTCACATGTCATGGGGCCGTACTCGGTGCTGCTTTCGAGGTGGGTGCTGTGGCATCTTTCTTTCCGTCGGTCAACGGTTGCTCATTTCCGTGGTTGACCTGTCCGCCCGCCCCTGTCAGGCAGACCCGCTGAAACAATTCTCCGTCCATTCTGCATGGTCCTCATTCCCGAGGGGCTCCCCAAAAGAACTGAGGGAGGGAGGTCCAAAATGCGGCTGCCTCGTGTCCTAACTCGCACCAAGTCCCCTCACCCATCACCTTGTGCTCGCTGACCTACATTGGTTTCCGATTAAGCAACGCCTCGATTTCAAAATTCTCATCCTTGTTTACAAATCCCTCGCCCCTTCCCTATCTCTGTAATCTCCTCCAGCCCCACAAACCCCCCCCACCAACCCCCCTCCCCCACCCCCCCCCACCCCCCAAGATGTCTGTACTCCTCTAATTCTGCCCTCTTGTTCAGTTTTGGTCTCCTAATTTGGGGAAGGACATTCTTGCTATTGAGGGAGTGCAGCGAAGGTTCACCAGATTGATTCCCGGGATGGCGGGACTGACATATGGAGGAGAGACTGGATCAACTAGGCCTTTATACATTAGAGTTTAGAAGGATGAGAGGGGATCTCATAGAAACGTATAAGATTCTGACGGGACTGGACAGGTTAGATGCGGGAAGAATGTTCCCGATGTTGGGGAAGTCCAGATCCAGGGGACATAGTCTTAGGACAAGGGGTAGGCCATATAGAACTGAGATGAGGAGAAACTTCTTCACTCAGAGAGTTGTTAACCTGTGGAATTCCCTGCCGCAGAAAGTTGTTGATGCCAGTTCATTGGATATATTCAAGAGGGAGTTAGATATGGCCCTTACGGCTAAAGAGATCAAGGGATATGGAGAGAAAGCAGGAAAGGGGTACTGAGGGAGTGATCAGCCATGATCTTATTAAATGGCGGGGCAGGCTCGAAAGGCTGAATGGCCTAGTCCTGCACCTATTTTCTATGTTTCTATGTTTCTATGAGCATCCCTGATTATAATTGCTCAACCATCGGTGGCCGTGCCTTCTGTTGCCTGGGCCCCAAGCTCTGGAACTCCCTGCCTAAACCTGTCCGCCTCTCTACCTCTCTTTCCTCCTTCAAGACGCTCCTTAAAACCTACCTCTTTGACCGAGCCTTTGGTTGCCTGCGCTAATTTCTACTTATGCGGCTCGGGGTCAAATTTTTTATCTGAAAATACTCCTGTGCAGCGCCTTGGGACGTTTCACTATGTTACAGGCGCTATATAAATACAAGTTGTTGTTGTTGAGGTAGAGGGAGAAATGAACACATGTGAAAGAACAATGCCCTTTGGATGGCGGGGAACCCATCCACTCACTGAACAGAGACACTGAACATGACTGCCACGCTTTGCACAGATCCTAGTTAGTCTTTCATAGATTACAGATTTAAGTCTGTTTATCATTAGGGCACATCATAAAACCAGTGGGCTGAAATCTGGTAATCCCATAAAGGAGAAAATGTGGACCTCACTGCCTCCAACACTTCCAGTGTGCCAACTAACCTACCGAGCCTAATGCTAGTTTACTGGATAGTTCTGTTGTTTGCCATAGGTACCCTGCAGTTTATGGCTTATGGCTCAAGCCTTGAGGCTTACTTATGGTGATGCGGGCAGTTCTGTGGTTTATTATGAGGACCTGCTGTTTACTGTGAGCTCCTATCTTCTTCCTCGGCAATCCCTCAGAGTCGAGGACGACTTGCTTCCGCACTAATATGAGTTCTCAGGTGACGTATGAGACTGGTGCGGGACCTACAGTCTGTGCCACAGGTGGGGCCGGCGGCGGTTGAAGGGACGGACGGACGGGTGATAGCAGTGCGACGTTCAGGTCTGTCGCTGTTGGGGTTGTCCAAGAGGGTCCTGGCACTCCAGGTCCCGAACCTCATGTTAAAGGGTGGAAGATGCCCGTGCGTGAATTCTCTTCACGTGGGGTGGCCATTGCACACCAGCTACCACACGGGGTCGACAGAGCACGGTCTCGGTCCAGTGGGAAAGGGGATCCAAGACGATTGGAGACTAGGCTCTGCTGCACGGGCCTCGCGCGCGCGCGCACACACACACACACACACACACAAACAATCCCACTGACCCCCTCCCTCCCTCCCTCAGGTCCTCGCTCCCTGATTTTTAGAGATCACAGTGTAGGTGAGCACACGGAGCTTGGAACAGCTTGTGAGTTTGACCATGCATTACTGGCACTGTACCCTGGCAACCCCCCCGCCCCCATACAATACTGACACTGTACCCCAGGCCCCCCAAATCCCAGCTCCAGCACGCTGCTCTCCAAGCGCAGGCTCTGCTGCACTTTCTCCCACTCTCTCTCCAGTCGCTCGTGATTTGGCCTCAGATCCTGACCACGTTGCTGGGCTCGACCTCCATGCTATGACCGGATTAAGGGCCTGATGGGCCTGGGGCAAACTGATCCAAATGGGCCGATAGTTCTGTTTGTTCATGTTCATTACATTAGGTATATGATTCTGATTCTGAGTATGGAAACATAGCACGGTATCATCATCACAGGCAGTCCCTCGAAATCGAGGGAGGCTTGCTTCCACTCTAAAAGTGAGTTCTCAGGTGACTGAACAGTCCAATACGGGAATGACAGTCTCTGTCACAGGTGGGACAGGCAGTGGTTGGGGGAAAGGGTGGGTGGGGAGTCTGGTTTGCCGCACGCTCCTTCCGCTGCCTGCGCTTGTTTTCTGCATGCTCTCGGCGACGAGACTCGAGGTGCTCAGCGCCCTCCCGGATGTACTTCCTCCACTTAGGGCGGTCTTTGGCCAGGGACTCCCAGATGTCAGTGGGGATGTTGCACTTTATCAAGGAGTCTTTGACGGTGTCCTTGAAATATTTCCTCTGCCCACCTTGGGCTCGTTTGCCGTGTAGGAGTTCCGAGTAGAGCGCTTGCTTTGGGAGTCTTGTGTCAGGCATGCGAATAATGTGGCCTGCCCAACAGAGCTGGTCGAGACTGGCCAGTGCTTCGATGCTATTCAACTATTCGATGTATATTCAACAATTAACACATATATTCTGTATCACGTAGGTATAAATTCTGGTTCTGGTAACATTGCAATACTAGATTCCTATACATATATGCAAATTTCTCTCAATAACATGTGAAATATACCAGGCTAGTACATATTCTGTTCTTTATATCGGTACATTAGTGTATGTAGGTACTTCCGTATATGTTTATATATATATATTTTTCCTACATTTATTTGTTGGGCCTGTGTTCTTTGGTGGGCCTGAGGCTGCAGCCCCATCCGCCCCGTGGTTAATCTGCCCCTGCTCCCAGCAACAGCCCACTCACTGATCTGCTGACATCGCCAGTAACCAGGAGCGAGGAACTATAAACCTGCCGTTGGGCAATGACTTGCTCTCCAGGTTTGCCTCCTCGAAGGTGACGGGCGAGTTTTCCGTTCCCGCGTGTGCCGTTGGGAATTGGCGCTCCCCGGGATTATTCCCTCCGAATTTCTCCCCCGCGAAATAGGCTCGTTGCAATAAGCCTCTGCTTGCTGCACTACCTGTGTCACCAGTTTCTGGAGGGACATTTTCTGTTTCCTGGATTACCTTAACCTCTAGTTCCTGAAGCAAAGTGCATGCGTTGTGTATCGGCTTTTTGATTCGAGTTTACAAGTAGCTGCCAGGAAATACATTGAAAAGACAATTGCAAACACTCTCCGACTGCCACATTGCCAATGTCAATGAATCCCAATCCTAACCTCGATTCCAGTCCCTGTTCCAAGTTAGGCGCACCCTTTGCTTAAGGAATGCGTTCATTGTATGTATATTGATTGTAAATTTTCAACACTCCAAATATGCTGGCACAGAAGAGAGAGCGAGAAAGGGAGAGAGAGAAGGAAGGAGAGCGAGAAAGAGGGAGAGATAGCAAGGGGGAGAGAGAAAGAAGGAGTGTGAGAAAGAAGAGAAAGAGAAAGGGAGAGGGTGGGAAAGAAAGAGAGTGAGAAAAGGAGAGAAAAAGAAAAATAAAGGAATACGCAAAGGCCTAGATAGACAATGTCACGCACATACATGTACATATGGACAAATAAAGAGGAACACAGACAGACAGGCAGGTGCACATATACACACACACAGATAGGGAGGAAGGAGTGCCAATGGGTAATTCAGAGGGTCAGACTGGGGTTATACAGTCATAACTTACACGGCATCTGTCTAATGCAGTGTAGTTCCCAGGCTGTATGGAAAAATGTAAACATTTCAGCATGTCCTTGGCATTTGTTCTTTATTACATTCAGGATGTAGCCTGGATGGAGAAGTGGCCTGGCCCAGTAAATGTAACACTGCCTGGTTGGCAGGTGTACTATTTTCATAAACCCTCACACACATATTTCGTAATCAGTGACATCACAATTTTTGAAAACATAAAAGGAACCTAAAAGCCTCGGAAGGTGCACGTGCTCCCGATTCTGTGACCAATTCTTCTCAGTTCCCGTGGGTTTACATCGAAAAACAGGGGCTTGCCCTTGTTGAACACTCAGGGATGGAAATTCACTTTCTAACGCCGCGTGTTGCCGCCGGAGAGGGGCGGCTAACGGGCAGCTTGGTGCGTACCGTCGGCGGTGACCGGGTTCCTCGGCTGGCGGTAAATTCAGTTGGGTGGGGGGGGGGCGGTGCCAAGACGTACCGCTGCGCGCTCGGCTGCCCCCCCCCCCCCCACGTGGTGACATCATCAAGCGCGCGACGCTCCCTTGCCACCGTCGCTGCGAGATTCGGCGAGTGCGGTGGACTTACCGGCAGGCGTCCGCACAGCCTGGGAAAGGTGGTGGGACATCGGTGTTCCCGGGGTGGGAACGCCCAGCGATCAAGGTAAGTGGTTGTGTTTATATTTTTTTGTTGCATGTACGTATTAATGGGACAGTGGGGAAGGGTAGGTGCGGGCGAGGAAACTTTTATTTTCTTCATTTGTTTCATCTCGTAGGCCGGCAGCCAACCGTCGGGAAATTCGGCCGGTCTCCTGAGCTCCCGTCCTGTTGGCCCCCGAGGATGAGTTGCGACACCTCTTTCAGCACTGCTCCCTCAACTTTGGGTGGCAAGACTGAATTTTGCAGTTTGAGGCGGCACCTACCGCCTGGCGTTAGAATCAGCGCTCAGCCGGCGTCAGTGCCTCAAAAACGGCGGGACCGAATTTTGACCCCTTAACTTTCCACTCATCATCATCATCATTGTAAGGGGTGGTCCCGGGGGTCAGGTTCACCTCTGACCTACTTGAGCGGTTCGAATCGCTCCCACTCCCTTGGGTTCTAGACTCTGCGTTTATTTCGGGGGGGGGGGGTGATAAAGAGCAAAGGACAATTGGTTTGATGCAAAAGAACTTTGATTTTATTACAGACAAGAAAATTACAATGTCAAACTTATAATCACTCTAATAAAGAACCATACACTACACATTCAAAGGGGGTTACAGTAAAATTACACCTCCCATCTCCCAATATCTAATTCTAGCTAGGTTAGACTCCAGGGCAGGCAGGGACTATGCTTACCAATTCTTTCTGGTCAGTTAGCGGTAGTTCACGATTTCGGGGTTCGTTGAAATCTGTATGTTCTGCTTGCCGTACCCCGAATGTTGGAGAAGACTTCTTACTGCACAATCTTCAGTTGGGTTGAGTCCGCTGATGCGGTAAGGCGCGTTTTGGATCTTTGGGGTAAGTACCCGGTTTCCTTCGTTAGAAATAGGTACAAAGTCTCCTTAGGTAATGTTTTCACCTGTTGGTAGTCAGGCCTTAGATTGTAGAGTGGAAACTTTTGATTCTTCGGTTTCTTTCTGTTGGAGTTTTGTTTCGAGTTTGGTCGATCACGGTGGTCTTTCGGTGGTACCACATTGGCTATGGTTGGTTGCTGCCGCGATGGTTCTTCCTTCCTTCAGGACTTCAGGACTTCGAGGCTGGAGAAATTAGTTTACAACTGTTGCGTTGGTTTCTCTCCCTTCTTGATGACATAAGCGTAGCATGGTAGTAGGCGTAGTGTGGCATACCCTCTGTTAAAACAGGGGACCAGTTATACGGGTTGAGTTGTCCTAATCTTCACACCAAATCAGTCCAGAATTCTTTGTTTAAATTTGGCGGGCTTGACATTTCTTTGTAATATTTTGGCGGGCTCGTTAAAAGTTAATATGTCTTGGGTGGGTTGCTCTTCTAAATCTGTTTCCTGATGGAAATATTAGCTTGGTAATCGCAATGTCCTTTTGTGCTTGGTTTTCGCATACAGGCTGTAGTGGGCCCTTTGTTCTTATTCATGTTGAAGATGGCTTTTCTCAGTTCAGTTCGATGGCTGGCCATCTCTGAGTTATTGTTGTAATGTAAATGCCTCTTGTGGGCAAGGGTTTTCGAATATCCATTTCTCCAGACAATTCACTTTAGTCCCAACACCCAGACAGTTCCAATAATCAAGCTGGCTCCTTCAGTTCCTTAGGCACACCCACAGACTTGAATTTGTCTTGTAAAAGTCCTAAATTCGATTAAAGTTCGTAGTTTCTTCCATAAGCACTTTAGGATTTTAAATTTTCCGGTAGATATTCCCAAATTAAATTTCCTTTCCAATGAGTCTAAACACTGGGGGGGGGGGGTTCCCGTGAATTTTGAACTTTCATCATAGGCAGTCCCTCAAAATCGAGGAAGACTTGCTTCCACTCTAAGAGTGAGTTCTCAGGTGACTGAACAGTCCAATGTGGGAATTACACTCTCTGTCACGGGTGGGACAGACAGTCATTGAAGGAAAGGGTGGGTGGGACAGGTTTGCCGCACGCTCCTTCCGCTGCCTGCGCTTGGTTTCTGCATGCTCTCAGCAACGAGACTCGAGGTGCTCAGCGCCCTCTTCTTCCACTTAGGGCCAGGGATTCCCAGGTGTCGGTGGGGATGTTACACTTTATCAGGGAGGTTTTGAGGGTGTCCTTGAAACGTTTCCTCTGCCCACCTGGGGATCACTTGCCGTGTGGGAGTTCCGAGTAAAGCGCTTGCTGTGTCACTCATACCTACCATTAAAAGTGTCATACGAGGAGGAGAGATGGGCGGCAATCTTAAATCCATGGGAACTGAAGAAATCAGAGTTGACAATCCCAATATCATTGAATCTGATTAAATGTGCCTCCCACACATACACACGGAGAAGCCCATACACCACTGCTGATGTTCGCGTAATGACTTCTGTTGAATTCATCTTTTCTGACTTAATAGTGCTAATGGGTTTGCTTGTGGTCTGTGCAATCGTGTGATTTGTAATGTAAGAGGAGTTTCGAGGAGAATTAACTGTTTCGACTGAGGAGAAAATAAAGGTTTCGCTTTCCGATGCTTGACTTTGCTTACTCTGAAACATGGAGCCGCCTGGGAAAGAGACCACCCGGGACTTCAGTGATGTAAACGGCAAATGAGCAACAACAAACAGAACCATTAAGCAGGCTACACTGGTTTGTGCAGCTTAATACCGAATGGGTGGTGTGGAGGTTGGAGCAAGAGCAGCCAAGTAGGGTGTTGCAACAGTTGAACCCAACTGTGCATCGTGACAGGTTGCCGGGGTGCTCTGTTATTTCCCCCCCCAAATTCGCTGAGTTGCATCCATGTGGCAAACGCAAAAGCTGGCCCTTCCTCCAGGGTAGTAGCATCATAGAACCATCATCATCATCATAGGCAGTCCCTCAGAATCGAGGAAGACTTGCTTCCACTCTTAACGTGAGTCCTGAGGTGGCTGAACAGACCAACACGAGAACCACAGTCCCTGTCACAGGTGGGACAGATAGTCGTTGAGGGAAGGGGTGGGTGGGACAGGTTTGCTGCGAGCTCTTTCCACTGCCTGCGCTTGATTTCTGCATGCTCTCGGCGACAAGATACGAGGTGCTCAGCGTCCTCCTGGATGCACTTTCTCCACCTAGGGCGCGGTTTGGCCAGGGAATCCCAGGTGTCAGTGGGGATGTTGCACTTTATCAGGGAGGCTTTGAGGCTGCCTGAGGAAAAGAGTGTTTGAAGACCAGGCCCTCAAAACTGTCACCAAGCTCATTGGTCTACAGGGCTGTAGTAATACCAGCCCTCCTGTATGGCTCAGAAACATGGACCATGTGCAGCAGATACCTCAAGTCGCTGGAGAAATACCACCAACGATGTCTCCGCAAGATCCTACAAATCCCCTGGGAGGACAGACGCATCAACGTTAGTGTCCTCGTCCAGGCCAACATCCCAAGCATTGAAGCACTGACTGTCATGTATTCAACTATCATTGTAACCCATGTATAAGCTGACCTAAGTTGTACACCTTGAGAACATTGACCACAAGGGGGTGAACTTGTGGGAGACACTCCTAACCTGGACCTTCAGGTATAAAAGGGGAAGCTCCACCCACCTTCATCACTTGAGGTCTTGAGAATTAAGTTAACTGGTCACAGAGTGACTTTCTGTCAAGTATGGGCTTCGTGTGCATTTATACTGTATAGTAAGCATATTGGCGACGAGAAACTGGGATTTAAACCACGCGAGCATGGCCACTAGCAGCACAGAAGAGAGTTACTGTGTTGGCGATGATTGGGACGACTTTATTGAGAGACTACAGCAAAGTTTTGTCAGTAAGGAATGGTTGGGACAGGATTCAGCCGACAAACGCACAGTTTGTGGATCCAGAACGTACTCCCTGATGAAGGACCTTCTAGCGCCAGAGAAGCCGGCGGACAAGATGTTCGAAGAGCTCAGTAAGTTGATCGGGGAACACCTTAAACCGGCGAGCAGCATGCACATGGTGAGACACCGGTTTTACACGCACCGGCGGCGAGAAGGGCAAAGCGTTCCAGACTTCGTGGCAGATCTCCGGCGACTGGCGAACCTATGTAAGTTCCCAGATGCATGCAGAGCGGAGATGCTGCGAGACTTTTTTATTAAGGGCATCGGGCACGCTGGGGTTTTCAGGAAACTGATTGAGACCAAAGACTTGACCTTGGAAGTGGCGGCTCTGATAGCCCAGACAATTATCGCAGTGGAAGAAGAGACCAGAATGATGTATGACAAAAATCTTGGCTCAAATGCGGTAAACAACAAGGGAGTCAACATTGTTAATGCGGCACACAGTTCTCTAGGCAGACAAGGGCAATCGGACATGCCCCAGCATGTAGTCGAACCCAAAGGGGGAATTCAACAGAGACAATGGCTAGCTGAATGGCGATTCATGTCATCACAATGGACAATGCGACCAGTAATGGGACCATCAACACCTGTTAATTGTGTGCTTAAGGACAGTTACAGAGATAGTCAGAGACGATCGACTGGTAATGGACCTTTTGTTTCCAACAACGGGGCCTCCAGCTCATGCTGGAGGTGTGGAGGCAAACACCCAGCCAGAGCGTGCAGGTATCAGCAATATACCTGCAGAAACTGCAACGTCAGCGGTCATTTGGCGCGTATGTGCAGGAAGCCTTCAGCCAGGTTGATATACGAGGAGGACGGGCCCGATGTAAGCCCTACAAGGTCAAATGAAGACTGGGGGAAATCGCTGGAAGCTGTAGTTCAGCGAGTTCATGTGGAGCACATATACAGTTCATATACCAGGATGCCACCGATAATGATGAAAGTGCTCCTCAATGGCATCCCAGTATTAATGGAGCTAGACACGGGGACCAGCCAGTCCCTGATGAGTATCAAACAGTTCGAAAGGTTGTGGGTGTCCAAGGCCCGGAGGCCAAAATTATTATCGATTGACGCACAGCTACAGACATATACAAAGGAGATCATTCTGGTACTAGGCAGCGTCACAGTAGTCGTGACCCACAAAGATTCGGAGAACAGGTTGCCACTCTGGATTGTCCCGGGGGACGGTCCTGCACTACTGGGAGGAGTTGGCTTGCTGTCATGAACTGGAAATGGGGCGATGTCAATGAAATTTCTTCTGTGGAGCGAGTATCATGCTCACAGGGCCTGGACAAATTTGACTCATTATTTCAACCCGGCATTGGCACTTTCATGGGGGCCAAGGTAATAATTCACAAAAACCCGGACGCCAGTCCAGTACACCACAAGGCCAGAGCGGTGCCGTACGTGATGCGGGAAAAGATAGAAGGCGAATTGGACCCCCTGCTGAGGGAAGGCATCATCTCGCCAGTCGAATTCAGTGACTGGGCGAGCCTGATTGTGCCGGTGCTCAAGGCGGATGGGTCGGTCAGGATATGTGGTGATTACAAGGCCACCATCAATCGGGTGTCACTCCAAGACCAGTACCCGCTATCGAGAGCGGAGGACCTCTTTGCAATGCTATCCGGTGGCAAACTTTTTTCAAAATTGGACCTGACCTCAGCTTACATGACCCAGGAGCTGGCGAGTGAGTCGAAGAAGCTGACCACCATCACGACACACAAGGGGTTGTTTGAGTATAACAGATGTACGTTCGGGATTTGTTCGGCCGCCGCGATCTTTCAGCGAAATATGGAAAGCCTCCTCAAGTCGATTCCAAGGACGGCGGTTTTTCAAGGCCACATCCTCATCACGGGTCGCGATACTGAAGAACATCTCCACAACCTGGTGGAGGTGCTACGCGGACTAGACCGGGTAGGACTGTGACTGAAAAAGGCGAAGTGTGTCTTCTTAGCTCCAGAGCTAGAATTCCTGGGGATGAGGGTAGCAGCAGACGGGATCAGACCTACTGCGTCCAAAACGGAAGCGATCCAGAGAGCACCCAGACCCCGTAACACAACAGAGCTGCGTTCGTTCCTGGGGCTCCTGAACTATTTTGGTAACTTTCTTCCCAAATTGAGCACGCTGTTAGAGCCGCTACACGTGTTCCTACACAAAGGTTGTGATTGGGTCTGGGCGGACAGCCAGGAAAGGGTTTTTGATAGAGCATGCAATTTGTTATGCTCCAACAAACTGTTAACGTTATATGACCCGTGTAAGAAACTTGTTTTAACGTGCGATGCGTCGTCCTGTGGGATCGAGTGTGTGTTGCAGCATGTGAATGTCAATGGTCAGTTGCAGCCGGTAGCTTATGCCTCCAGAAGTCTGTCCCAGGCAGAAAGGGGCTACGGGATGGTAGAAAAGGAAGCGCTAGCATGTGTATATGCAGTAAAAAAAATGCACCAGTACCTGTTTGGCAGGAAATTTGAGCTGGAGACAGATCACAAACCCCTAACGTCCCTATTGGCCGACAACAAGGTCATAAACGCGAATGCATCGGCCCGCATACAGAGGTGGGCACTCATGTTAGCCACCTATGACTACACAATTCGGCACAGACCAGGCACTGAAAACTGCACCGATGCACCCAGCAGACTCCCACTAGCCACCACTGAGGGGGCAACTGAGCATGATGCTGAGATGGTCATGGCTTTCGAAGCTTTCGAAAGCGAAGGCTCACATGTGACAGCCCGTCAGATTAAAGTCTGGACAAATAAAGACCCACTACTTCTTTAGTTAAGAAATGTGTCCTGAATGGGGACTGGGCAGCCACGTACGGGGCATGCCCTGAGGAATTATAACCGTTTCATAGGCACAAAGATGAACTCTCGATTCAGGCTGATTGCCTACTCTGGGGAAACCGAGTAGTCATGCCCCAGATGGGCAGAGAGGTGTTTATCAGAGAACTTCACAATGAGCACCCGGGCATTGTCATGATGAAGGCAATTGCCAGGTCACACGTTTGGTGGCCAGGGATAGATGCAGACCTGGAACTTTGTGTTCGCAGGTGCAACACGTGTGCTCAGCTGGACAACGCACCCAGGGAAGCCCCCCTTAGCCCCTGGTCCTGGCCCGCCAAGCCATGGTCACGCATCCATGTGAACTACACAGGTCCTTTCATGGGATAAAATGTTTTTGGTTGTAGTAGACGCCTACTCCAAATGGATTGAGTGTGCCATTTTAAATTCAAGCATATCCTCTGCCACGGTAGAAAGTCTACGGACAATGTTCGCCACCCATGGTCTACCGGATGTCTTGGTCGGCGACAATGGCCCGTGCTTCACAAGCACTGAATTCCAGGATTTCATGATAGGCAATGGAATCAACCATATCAGAACGGCACCATTCAAGCCGGCCTCAAACGGCCAGGCGGAACGAGCAGTGCAGATAATCAAACAGGAGATGCTCAGAATTCAAGGGGGTTCCCTACAAAGCCATTTATCATGCCTCCTGTTGGCCAATAGATCACGACCACACTCGCTCACAGGGGCTCCACCCGGAGAGCTGCTAATGAAAAGGACGCTCAAAACCAGGTTATATACCCCACTGTGAAAGAAATTGTTGAGAGTAGGCGTCAGTCACAATGTGACTACCATGACAGGAATGCGAGGGCATGATGTATTGATGTCAATGACCCTGTTTTTGTCCTTAATTATGCTGCAGGGCCCAAATGGCTTGCAGGCACTGTGATTGCCAAAGAGGGGAATAGGGTTTTGGTAGTTAAACTTACCAATGGACAAATCTGCCGCAAACACGTGGATCAAACTAAAAGGAGGTTCAGCAACCCCATAGAAGAAGCAGGGGAAGAACACGACATAGAGTTACTCCAGTACAGGTGACCGAACACCAGAACCAAGTGGAGGAGAGCCCACTCACCCTGGGCAGTCCGGACAGGCCTGAGGCACCGTAAACAGCAGACACTCAGGCCAGCGCCCAACAACCGGAGCCCCAACTTGGGCGCTCTACAAGGGAGCGTAAACTACCAGAGAGACTTAACCTATGATCCCAATAAGACTTTGGGGGGGAGGTGATGTCATGTATTCAACTATCATTGTAACCCATGTATAAGCTGACCTAAGTTGTACACCTTGAGAACATTGACCACAAGGGGTGAACTTGTAGGAGACACTCCTAACCTGGACTTTCAGGTATAAAAGGGGAAGCACCACCCACCTTCATCACTTGAGGTCTTGAGAATAAAGGTAACTCATCACAGAGTGACCTTCTCTCAAGCATGGGCCTCGTGTGCATTTATACTTTATAGTAAGGACATATCACTGACCACACTTGATCAGCTCCGCTGGACAGGCCACATAGTTCGCATACCAGACACGAGACTCCCAAAGCAAGCGCTCTACTCGGAGCTCCTTCACGGCAAACGAGCCAAAGGTGGGCAGCGGAAACGTTACAAGGACACCCTCGAAGCCTCCCTGGTAAAGAATGATACAGCACAGAAGGAGGCAACTCAACTCATTATACCAGTGCCCACTCTTTCGTAGAGCTCTCCATGGTGACCATGAAACTATGGGATTGTTGGAAAAATTGAACTGGTTCACTAATTTTCTTTAGGGAAGGAAATCTGCTGTCCTGACCCTTTCTGGGCCAATATGTGACTCCAGATCCACAGCAATGTGGTTGACTCTTAACTGCCCCTCTGAAATGGCTCAGCAAGACACTCAGTTATACCAAACCACTGCGACAAAGTCAGCACTGTGGGAGCACCTTCACCTCACGGACTGCAACGGTTCAAGAAGGCGGCTCACCACCACCTTCTCAGGGACCACCTTCTCAGGGGTGGGGCAATAAATGCCGGCCTTGCCAGTGACGCCCACAACCCATGAACGAATAAATAAAATAAAAAATCCCATTAGTTGCACTCCCCTGCTTTTTCCCCAAAGCACCGCAAATTTTTCCTCTTCAAGTATTTATTCAATTGCATTTGGAAAGTTGCTGTTGAATCTGCTCCCACCGCCCTTTCAGGCAGTGCGTTCCAGATCACAACAACTCGCTGCGTAAAAACAAAATCTTCATGTCGCCTCTGGTTCTTTTGCTGGTCACTCTTCTGCCACTGGAAATAGTTACTCCTTATTTACTCTATCAAAACCATTAGTGATTTTGAACATCTCTATTAAATCTCCTCTTAATCTTCTCTGCTCCAAGGAGAACAATCAGAGCTTCTCCAGTCCTTCCACATAATAGGGCGGGGGTGGGGTGTTTGGAAATTAAAGGGAGAATTTAAGATGAAGTCCAGAGAGAAAATACAAAGATTTACACTCTTCAAAACAAAAGAATGAGAGGGGATCTCATAGAAACATATAAAATTCTGACGGGACTGGACAGGTTAGAGGCAGGAAGAATGTTCTCGATGTTGGGGAACTCCAGAACCAGGGGTCACAGTCTAAGGATAAGGGCTAAGCCATTTAGGACTGAGATGAGGAGAAACTTCTTCACTCAGAGAGTTGTGAACCTGTGGAATTCTCTACCACAGAATGTTGTTGAGGCCAGTTCGTTAGGTATATTCAAAAAGGAGTTAGATGTGGTCCTTACGGCTAAAGGGATCAAGGGGTATGGAGAGAAAGCAGGAAAGGGGTACTGAGGTGAATGATCAGCCATGATCATATTGAATGGTGGTGCAGGTGCAGATGGCCTACTCCTGCCCCTATTTTCTATGGTTCTATGCTTTGCCGACTGGCAGAGTGCTCTCGTGCACCAAGTCAGAGTGAAGCTTCGAAGCCACCCAGCAGAATTTCCAATCCCTTGTGCCAGCTGCCAACTCCAGATGCTGCAGAGAAAAACCGCCCAGCTGGGCAAGGCTGGCACAGGCGTCTGGAATGGACCAGGAGAGTGGTGAGAATAACATGATGTGGTTTGCCCACACTGAGTTCCTGATCAGACCTGGAAATGTCTGAGGAGGGGATGGGCCTGTGGTGTGCGGCAGGGATATTTGGTGGTTGGGGTTGGGTTGGCCAACCCTGCATTATTCTCATCCACCTATTTCAGAGCAATATTAGCAGAGGTCACGGACACTTTATCCAAGATCCTGTGGTATTTACAAAAGCAGGAAGGCAAGAAACAGGAATGAAGCGTGAATTAAATGTGAAAGAAAAACCCTTGTAGTTGAACAGCAGAATCAGTGGATGAGGAGTTTCTATGAGCAAATTAGTATCAATTGTGACTGGGTTTCACCTGAGGCTATAAGAGTTTTCATTAGCTTTACCACAGTAAACTGTGATTCTAACCAATTAATTTTAATGAAAGTTGAGTTCAATTAATCAAAATAGCTACCGATGTTTTTGGTCCCTGCAGACAAATTGTCTATAGAACGAGGAGCTCCACTGATCCCTACAGACAGGTTATCTGAAGCATCGTCATGCTAACTATTGGAGACTGGTAGTTTCAGAGAGCCAATGTTGAGCTGCCAGACCTGAGTTATACTGTCAGCGCTGCATGCCTCTCGGAAACACTGAGGTTTTGCAGTCAGCCGCATCTGAATGTTAATGTTGAATTTTTATGTTTGCGAAGTCCATCCTCGTTTAAAGTTTAAAAATGAAGTTTTCAAAATCAATCTGCATGCAATTCTTTTTTTTCAAAATGGTTGGCTTCACACCGGGTGGATTTGTACAAGACTCAGTGCAACGACTGAACCACAGTAAGACTTCCTGCAGCTTAAATTGTCAGGGAACTTTGCATCCTATACTATACAATATGATTTGTTAAAGCACTTTGCCATCATGCGTACTACCTGCTATGAATGTGTCAGCTGTGGCTCAGTGGGTAGCAATCTTGTTCTGGATCAGAAGGTTATGGGTTCAAATCCCACTCCATTATTGAACACATAAAATCTAGACTGACACTCTAGTGCAGTGCTGCACTGTTAGAGGTGCTGTCTTATGATGAAATAAATGGAAAGACTTGCATTTATATAATGCCTTTCATGATATCCCAAAGCGCTGTATAACCAATGAAGTACTTTTGAAGTGCAGTCACTGTTGTAATGTAGGAAACGCGGCATCCAATTTACGCACAGCAAGCTCTCACAAACTGCAACGTGATAATGTCCAGATAATCTGTTTTGGTGATGTTGATTGAGGGATTAAATATTAACAGGGCACAAGGGATATCTCCACTGCTCGTCTTCAAAATAGTGCCGTGGAATATTTTTACATCCACCTGACAGGGAAGATGGGGCCCTCAGTTTAACATCTCATCCGAAAGACGGCACCTCCGACAGTGCAGCACTCCCTCTGTCCTGCACTGGAGTGTCAGCCTAGATTTTTGTGTTTAAGTCTCTGGAGCGGGTCTGTGACTCTGACTCAGAGGCAAGAGTGCTACCCACCGAGCCATAGCTAATATGAAGGTCCCGTTTGCTCTCTCAGGTGGACGTAAAAATATCCCGTGGCAATATTTATGCCTCAACCAACAATCACTAAAAAACAGATTACCTGGTCATTATCACATTGCTGTTTGTGGGAGCTTGCTGTGTGCATATTGTCTGTGGTGTTTCCTACATTACAGTAGTGAGGACACTTCAAAAGTATTTCATTGGCTGTAAGTGCTTTGGGATGTCCTGAGGCTGTGATCACCATCATAAACAATCCCTCGGAATCGTGGACAACTTACTTCCACTCTTAAAATGAGTTCTTAGGTGATAGGGTAGAATTCCCTGCCGCAGGGAGTTGTTGATGCCAGTTCATTGATATATTCAAGAGGGAGTTAGATATGGCCCTTACGGCTAAAGGGATCAAGGAGTATAGAGAGAAAGCAGGATAGGGATACTGAGAGAATGGTCAGCCATGATCTTATTGAATGGTGGTGCAGGCTCGAAAGGCCGAATAGCCTACTCCTGCACCTATGTTCTATGTTTCAATGAAAGGCTATATAAACACAAGCTATTTTTTTCTATACCAACCTTCACAGCAATTCAACCAAGTCCTTTCATAGAGCTGGATTGTAATGTCCCTACAAACTAGTCTCCAAGATCTGTATTACAGGGAACGATGACTAACTGCGCATTTAAATGAACAATTCATAGCAGGCAGAAAAACTAGGTGGCCTGTTAAATTCTTGCTGTGGCTCAGTGGGTAGCACACTTGTCTCTGAGTCAGAAGATTGTGGGTTGATGGTTGAGCACATAAATCTAGGCTGACACTCCAGTGGAGTGCTGCGCTGTCAGAGGTGCCGTCTTTCAGATGAGATGTTAAACCGAGGCCCCCGTCTGCTCTCTCTCGGGTGGACGTAAAAGATCCCATGGGCACTATTTCGAAGAAGAGCAGGGGAGTTATCCCCGGTGTCCTGGGGCCAATATTTATCCCTCAATCAACATAACAAAAAAAAAGATTTTCTGGTCATTATCACATTGCTGTTTGTGGGAGCTTGCTGTGTGCAAATTGACTGCCGCATTGCAACAGCGAGTACACTTCAAAAAGTACTTCATTGGCTGTAAAGCGCTTTGAGACGTCCAGTGGTCGTGAAAGGCGCTATAGAAATGCTCATTTTCTCATACTAATATTTTTCAATACACACATTTTTAATAGCAAGTTGAAACAAGGAAGTAATTGAAAGAAAAATATTCCTGGGGTGGTCAGTATGTTATTTTTTTTAATTCTCCCTGCAATGTGTTTGTTTTCCTCCCTGCGATGTATTGTTCTTTTCCCGATGACAATCGCAATACGGCGCCTTTAATTGGGCTGCTGTCGGCCAAAGGTTCCAAGGGCTGCTGACTTGCCCCTTTAAGTGCCGGCGAGTGGGTTACAATGGAATCGGAGCGGAGACAGCAGCAGCTCCGCACTTGGGAGCTGTGATTGTGCTTTTTTGTGGCTTCCGTCTTATTCCACCCCCCACTCCTGCTTGAGCTCAATCGTGAGATTTCTCCCATTCACCCCACCCCTGCGGGGAGGACCCAGGGCTTGCTTGGCTTGGCTTGGCTTGCCGGCACCAACCTAACCCAGCCCAACCCAGCACCCAGAGCCCACTGGAAACGCCGACTCCAAGGAACAAAAGGACCAGAGGAGCCGAGGAGTGTCCGCTGTAAGTGGGGCTGGGACTCGGGGGGGGGGGGAAGGGGAAGCAGGGGGATACTGGGATCTGGGGGTCTCTGCTGGGAAATACCACCAAAGTTGCCCTTATCTCTTTCCGCGCTCCCAATGCTGGAGCTGATGCCCTGTACATTTCATTTTCACTTTCACTGCCCTGGATTAAAGTTCAGTGCAACACTTATTTGCCTCCTTTCACAACATCGGTACTCTTAATTCCACCCTCTCTCTCTCTCTCAATTGTGTGTGTTTTATTTTTAAATTAGATTATTTTGCTTTTGCATCTTTACCAATCAATGTCATTGCAGAGTGAAATCTGACCGGTGCTGGTCAGTTGCAGTTTCAAATGTTTCTGTTTTAATTTGGACAAAGTTCTTCCCTCAACAATTCTACTTGGCAAAATATTTTTTTAAGCACTCACGCACATTTCGTGAGTGGGGTTGGAAGTTACGAGGGTCTGATTTCTAATTGGAGCCATCGATAATTTAGTACCCTAAATATTTTTTTCCCCTAAAATAAAATATTATTTATAAACTAGGCGGCTCAAAGAGTAGGGGGAACAAAACCCCAAGAAAGTTGACGGGACGTTTGGCGCCAACATTAACTACAGGAACCAATTTATTATTTATATATTACAACTTTTTTTTCCTCTCCCTCTCCTATAAATGGAACGATTGTTAGTGTGTTAATTCCTGTTCGTCTATTGATAGACCACAGAGTGACTCTGTTCCACAGCACATTCCAGCCTCTGTTTTGGGGGTAATTATATATGCTTTCAGTTGATTTCAATCCAGTGCTGTGTGTGTTGCCCAAAAAACACTGAACAAGTAGTGTCGCCCTATTAATCTTGTGTTTAATAAAATAACCAGGTGATTTCTGATCGAAGTTAGTGACAGGAAGGGACTGCCGACTATAAATCACTGTTCATGTTGTATCTGAATTGCTGCCCTTTAATCGTGCTTGCTGTTCCCTGATTTATTTTAACATTTTGCTTATTGCAATCGTTCAGCTTAGAACCACACTGATGATCAGCTTTCTAAATTGGCAGAATGCTTAAATTCTTGACCAACCTGATTTATTTTTTATTAAAAGCACCCCCCCCCCCCCATTAAGCAGTGGTCCCTCTTAAAGCTTGTCTGTCCTTCTCTCTTTGAGGGACGCTCCATCATGTCTGATTGGAGCTATTGTTTTACTGTAGGAAATATAGCCGCCTTTAGATGGGGAGACTTGGAAGGGACTGTGAATAGTACCCTCTCTGTTCTCATGCCCCTGTCTCCCTGCTTAATCCTGCACATGTACAACAGATTGCGTTGGGTTTAGATCCATCATTGTGTCCCAAATTTGCTCTCTGTGTACTTTCCCCCCCCTCCCTCTCTCTCTCTCTCTCTCTCTCGAGCAGGATGTGGCCCGGTCAATATTGTGTTCCTGTCAGACGTGCTGTGGTATACAGTGCTTAAACTCACACAGCTGCTTCGAGCCAGCTCTTTTTATATTATGAGTGAGTGACTGAATTTATTTTATAATTTTTGCAGCTGGTTGTGAGTTCTGCCTTTTTGTTGTTTAGTTAACTCTCGCACCAGAACAGAGAATTCTTGCCATATACCCATATGCATTCATGCAAAACGTCTTGTCGATTAACTGCGACCATTGGGGCAACTGGGAGCTCCCAGTGCATTGCAGGCCAGAGGTGAGTACATCAGCGTCCAGTGGGAGCACCTATCCAATCTCCTCGACCTGACCTGAGTGTAGGGAATTTTAGCAAGAGCTGTTTCCTGGATAATCGCACCACAACGTGAAATACTTCTGTTGTCCTGATCCCCTGCTTCCTAGTAAATGGTTACTCGTTCAGACAGAAATGTTGATTTGTATGTCTTTTAGTCAGTCAGCACTTTATTTGTCTAGTTAGAGTGGGAGTGGATTCCTTGACCCCAATGCTTTGTGTGTCTAAATATATATTGGCGAATGACATCTCTCGCTCTCTCTCTAGTCTCTTCTGCCCGCTCACCCCCCACCCCCCCCTTCCCATACCTCCTGAAAACAACTCCAGCCCCACCAAAGAAACTGAGTAAGGGACGTCACCAATTCATTTGAAGCAGAAAGTCTTTTTTGTCGTCAGCAGCTAGTTTAGAGGAAATTTGAAAATATCCTGAAGTTAAACGAGATATTTTTGAAAGGTGTGAGTTTACCTGTTGGGGACAGCTGTACAATGGAAGGCAATATTGGATTGAATACATCAAATATTGGAGCCAGTACTTTGAAGTGTGTGATATCTGCTGTAATGGTTGTGATGTATATAAAAAAAAATCATCACTACTGTTTCACAATCACAGTACTTTTCTTTGTAAAAAGTTTGCCGAGAGCATTATTATACAGCTGGAGTCCACTGAAGCACATTTTCTATTGTGAAGTAATCATCACCTACAACAGATAGCTTTCTGTAACTTTCCATTTCTTAATATCATTCTCAGAATTATTTATTTACTGTTTACACAGGGCCCCTTATCCAGTTCAAACAAAGAGTTGCTAATCCAGCTCAGCTTCCATTGGGCAAATGAGTCTCGGCCATGGACTTATTTACAAGGCTCCACAGCAAGAGCCTCCTTGTCTTATAAAACCAGAATTAAGAGGAGAATAAAAAGGACCACAATATACAAGTGTGTGTGCAGAGCAAATGGGAAAAAGACACTCGTAGCCTACTAAAAAAAAAGAATAAGGTTCTTTGTGTGAGTACGGCTTTGTTGATTAATCTAAAAAGGGCCATAACATAATTTGTAATGCTGTCTTGGAGTCCAGTGTCTGCTGCACTGCCCTGGGACCTGGACCTGTGTGTGTGTGTGTGCCTCTCTCTCTGTGCCTCTCTGTGCCTCTCTCTCTATGTCTCTTTCTCCCTCTCTCTGTGCCTCCCTCGCGCTCTCTCTCTCTCTCTCTGCCTCTCTCTCTGTGCCACCCTCGCGCTCTCTCTCACTCTCTGCAACCTTGAAGCTTTTGAGGGTGGAAAGGAGTTTTTTTGTAAAACCCAGGAGTTTCCACAGTTCCAAACTTTTCTTTTCTCCTTCAGTGTCGCTGAAACTCCATTGATTTATTTCACCATCCTGACCGTGGTGTCTGGGTAATGTGTCTTTTCAAAAAAAAATTGTCACTCAGTAAGTGCTCTAAACAAATATTTTGGAAGTGATTGCATTACGGTTTTTTAGTTTCAAGGCTGTCGTGTGATTGCTTCAGGACCTTTTTCTTGTTGGTGAAAAGAGCTCCCTATTGTGGAAATCAGTAGGTGTTGAAAGAGCAGGAGAATGGTCTGAAAGGCCATGGAGCAATCTTACTTCAGCACCGAGAACAATAGCCATGGGATGGTATATTCATGTGTGTTTCTGAGACCTCAGTGCTCGCATCTGTGGCACAGGATTCATCCGCCTCTGAACACTGCTCAAATTGGGAGGCCTTGTAGTAAAGGGCGACCAATTTTGTGATCACGCGACATACAGCTTTTTGATTATTCTGAATCCAAATTAAAATGTGCCTTTCCATTTTTACAATGGGAAATTGCGCCCACCCCATCCAGGCTTGCGGGTGTTGTGAAATCTTGCTCTGCTTTGAAAATAGGGATTCAGTCGTTGGAATGTGTATGTCTGGAGTTTGGAGTTGGTTTGAAACTGAATTAGACCGATAGTGCTGGATTGGCAACAGTACTGCACGGAGAAGGATTTAAAAAAAAATATATATATATTATATTTTATATTTTTTATTTAAAAAAAGGTCTGTAGGTGGATTCAGCCTCTGTTTGACTTTGCACTTTATTTTGGGTTCATGTTAAAAGGTCGTCGTTCCCCTTCTCGTTGACGCTCTTGATTTTTGACGATCCCTCTGGGGTTGAGGAGATGGGTTTCGACTTGAGTCTGACGGAAAATTGGAACTTCTAGTTGGGATGTCATTAAGACCCCTGAAAGGATCAGGCTGGTTTTACTAACGTGGCTGTGGGGTGATTCTAATAGGGCACCACTTCACACAGCGGGTGCCATCAAAGACTTTTACCCAGAACTGAATTTAGTCCAGGGTGGGGATGAGCAGAATAGGAGAAATGGTGCTTGTGTGTGTGTGTGTGTGTGATGTTATTCCTACTCTGTTGTTTCAGCTGATTCCGATTGCGGGAAGTATTCATTTTAAGGTGTTAACCGTGCTAAATTGGACTGGTACTTTTGGGCGAGGGGAAAGGGCTGGCATTGTTGGAGAAAGGGATAGTTAAAGTATGCACGAGATGAGTGGGGTGGGGAAGGAGGGAGCTGCACAGGTTGGCACTGTGGGGTGAAGGGGTGGGTAGTGTGAATGGTGTAGGTTGGGACAACCTGGAGTAAAACGGAAAAGGAAAGCGAGTGGGCCAAGGGTGTGCAGGCTAAGCATTGTACGGACAAGATACCGAGTGAGGTTCCTGCCGGGGTGGAAATGGAATGTGTATATGTCACCATGCGTGGTGTCATCGGAAAATTGATGGAAAATACAGCAATGATCTATAAAGCGGTGGGATGGGAGCAGGGTTCTCAGTTTGTCCCCGGGAGTCGGCTGTAAGTAATCGATTTACCACTGCTAGTGGATGAATATTGGAAGAATACTGTTGTGTCAGGTGAGGTACTGAAAGTCTTGCTGCCGCCTGGCTGTTACTGGGCTGCACATTGTATACGGTGACATCCTGTTTATACAGTGTGACCGGCACAGCTCCTGGTACTCTGGCAAATAACGGCATCGCTTTGGGGCAGCACAGAAGTTCACTCGGCCCTTAGTTTGCTGCTTTTGTGTCGGGTGCGATTTTTGTTTCTTTTTGTATCAAAAAAAAATCTCGCCGTGTATGGGCGGACGGTAAATTCAGACCCGTGCCAGCCCAATTTAAAAAGGGGTACCAGATGATCAGTTGAATCCATCGTGCAATAAATAAGGGAGAACCTCAAAGCGAACTTGCCAGCACTCTGAATTTAATTTAGTGCCGTGTCGAGCCATGGTCTTGGTCAGAGAGCAAGCTGGGTGGGGAGTGGGGACTTTACCAGCAGATTCGGATTGATTTCGAGTCGTTCCGTCCTCTGATTGACTGACCAGCTCAGTTGGTTCAAAGGGCCTTTCGCGTTGAAATCCCAGTTGGTAGAGGGTAAGATTTGGGGAAAGTTTCTGATTCCAGCAGGTGAGGGTTCATCTGATTGAGTCCTGTTCAAATGCATCGACGGTGGAACTTAATCTGCTTCAAATTGTTAATAATAATATCCTAGTCTTCCACTAAATCGCAGTGCTTTTTCAACTCTTAATTTGTCCCTAGACGAATTTGTTTCAAATGAATCTGCTAAATTTTGGCCGACTGAATTAAAAAAAATATATGTACCTCTCAAAACATCGAAATTAAACTGCTAAAGGAATCCGAATTTGAGGCTGTTTTCATCTGAAAGCCACTTGCTCTGGGTTCAGACCTGCTGACAATCATTTGTAGCTCAAGACCGTGCTCTTATTTCCTCATGGTAGACTCGATAGCATATTCTGGAGATAGAATTGCCGTTATGCGTGACCCCGGGGTTTGATCTCGGCTGCCTCTTAAACGCACGTGTCTGCAGAGTTTGCCTGACGAGAGTTTTGCAGTCGGGGCGGAGGGAGTGAGTCGTATCTTTTTAATCCCTTTGGGATCTACCTGTAGCGGTGAAAATGATCTGAAACAAATTTGTCTTTATTTTTTTTAAAAACTTGCCTGTTTTGCTTGCGTTATAATGTCTTTTGTGGTATTGCTTGACTTGCCTCTTTGAGTTAAGTTTAAAGCCAAGCCTCCTTGGCCTGCAGAAATGCAAGGCCCGGCTAGGGCTGTGTAGGAGTCTGAGGAAGAGAGTGCTATTAAAAGTTAGAGGCCGAAAAAATGTCCGTAGTTAAAGCTGTACGTGCAAGGAATCCAGAATACATAATGTTTAAAAAAACAAATGATTACAACAGCATTGTGGAGTCTACAATGGGAGAGGACCACAGTTTGCGTTTGTATGAGTACATTATTTACTCGGTATCCAATACGGCCTCTTTTCAGCAACGTTCATTTTCTTTCAGTTATTTATCGACTCTTCAATTTTTTTTTTAATGCTGTTCAATTTTGACACCCACGGTGACAATGGTGGTGTGATTGGCACTATAGTGACCACAGCTTTGGTGTAGAGTGCGGATGTGAGGGACAATATTTTTGCTACCGTGTACGTGGTCCAGTCGGAAACAAATCGTATGCTTTTATTTTTAACAATGAAAGTGAATCTGATGAACTTTGCTAACCATTCAAAACTATCCAGTTCCCCTTTGCAAATGAGGGGGAGGGGGGGGGAGGGGGGAATAACTTTTCTTTTTCCCATTTTGAAGGAGGGATTTTTTGGGGGGAGGGGTGGGGGGAGTTCTGGGGAGGGGTGGCACCACTTTTGCGGCTAATTTCTAGACGCACCATTCTACATTGTGTCTGTGTGCATTCTCCGTGGGAAGTTGAAATGGACATAGAATCAGTCATACCTCGATTTAAAATAAATAAATAAATAAATAAATAAAAACAAGTTAAGCAGCACCTCCTTGTAGGAGCAAAGTTTTAAAACTCCAGCTTTGTTTTGGGCGGAAGGTGAGGAGAACGGGTGTCAATCAATTGGTTTCTGGCGACACCAGCCCAGCACACGGACCTGATAGTCACCGGCACTGGGTGGGGTGGGGAACCTTGATTATGTCTTTGTGACTTTGTTTGAGGGTGTAGGCTGGCACTGGGGAAATAGTGTTAACTCTTCACCATCTTTAACCCCAACTTGTGTCTACATGAGTTCGACGGCAGCTGGGTGGCTCAGTGACCTGAATTAATATTGAACAGGCGACTTTATTTTATAATTCTTTTATTGAAAAGTGGATAGGTTATCGTATGCGTAGATATAATGGGCAATTCGAAGTTGATAAGGATTAATTTCCTTCCAGCCTCCTCCCCCACCATCAATGCTTCCGTGCAGTGCAGACCCTTGCTGTAGTTGCTTGGGGTCATGCTGTCTGTGTCTGTGAGTGCCTGACATGTCTCGCCGTGGCCTCTTGGAGTGAGTTTCTTTTTGCCTGAAGGGTAGTTGTTTTAGCTTATTTTTGTTTTTGACATTTTTTAATCTGTTGTCTTCAAGAGGAAATGACACCGATTTATCTGTCGGAGCGCTTGTCGGAGAGTTTTTGTGCCTTCGAAGCTCTGGGCCCAGCATACAGAACGAACTGCTGTTGAATATTCCCTAGTCTGCAGTTCAAATTTAATATTGAGTTATTTGTTGCATAAGATGGCCCCTCGAGCCAGACGCGTGTTGAATTCTTTCTTTCAAAATTGACACCGAGCTGCACAAGTAGAAATTATCGCAGGTGACCAAAAGCTTGAACGATAAGGGAGTCGAGGGTTATGGGGAGTGGGCAGGGAAGTGGAGCTGACTCCATGATTAGATCAGCCATGATCTTACTGAATGGCGGAGCAGGCTCAAGGGACCAAATGGCCTACTCCTGCTTCTATTTCTTATGTTCTTGTGGTCAAAGAGGTAGGTTTTAAGGATCGTCTTGAAGGAGGAAAGAGAGGAGGAGAGGTTTAGGCAGGGAGTTCCAGAGCTCGGGGTCAAAATTGTGGTCTTGGTTATACAGTTTTGACCACACAGTGTGTGATGGGAGCAGGGCGTGGGGCAAGGAGGGGGACAGGGAGCGGGGGGGAAAGGGGAGGGGATGGGGGGGGACGGGGTGGGAGAGGAGGCGGGGTGGGAGGGAGGGAGGGGCGGGAGGGGGAGGGGGAGAGGGGGAGATGGGGAGGGAGAGATGGGGGAGGGGAGGGGATGGGGAGGGAGAGATGGGGGAGGGGAGGGGATGGGGAGGGAGAGATGGGGGGGGATGGAGGGGATGGGGAGGGAGAGATGGGGGGGAGGGTAGGGGGCGGGGTAGGAGATGGGTGGGAGGGGAGGAGGGGAGGAGGGGGGAGATGGGGGGGGGGATGGAGGGGGAAGGAGGGTAGGGGGCGGGGTGGGAGAGGAGGAGGAGGAGGGGGGAGGAGGGGGAGATGGGGGGGGAAGGAGGGTAGGGGGCGGGGTGGATGTGGGCAGGGGTGGGGGTTGCAGGCAGGTTGTGCATTACATGAAGCCTCGCTCTCGGGCTGATATCGCTCTTTGTTGGATTGCCGAATTCAGACAAACGGGACAGATCGACATTCGTCATTTCTCCGTAAATTATGTGCGGTGCATGAATTTTGTGTGTTCTGAAGGTGTCGGCGGTGATTGTGTTCCGTAGAATGACAAAGAAAGCAAAAGTTCGCTCCGTTATTAGCTGCAGGGTGAATTATTGGAGCATGGAATATTTTTATTACTGGGACTCGCTGAGGCAGAGGCCATTGCGTCTTTTAGCGGAGAAATTGGCTAAGTATTTGGGATGGGTGGGGTGGGGGTCTTTGGAGAGAGACTGGGACAGTGGGATTCATTTTTGGATTGTCCTAGCAAAATATCACTGGTACAGTGGGCCGAATGGTCTCCATCTATGCTGTAAACTGCCCTGGTTCTGATTAATGGCGATGGTTTTCATTTGCCATATTGCTGCAGTTTGCATTTCCGAAACTATTGCCTTGGTTTCAGCGCTCCTCTAATTCTGCCCTCTTGAGCATCCCTGATTATAATTGCTCAGCCATTGGTGGCCATGTCTTCTGTTGCCTAGGCCCCAAACTCTGGAACTCTCTGCCTAAACCTCTCTGCCTCTCTTTCCTCCTTCAAGACAATCCTTAAAACATACCTCTTTGACCATAAGAACATAATCATCATGGGAAGTCTCTTGAAATCGACTTGCTTCCACTCTCAAAGTGAGTTCTTAGGTGACTGAACAGTCCAATACGGGAATTACTGTCTCTAACAGGAGTAGGCCAATCGGCTCTTCGAGCCTGCTCCGCTATTCAATAAGATCATGGCTGATCTGATCTTGGCCTCAACTCTACTTCCCTACCCACTCCCCATAACCTTTGACTCCCTTATTGTTCAAACTTTTGGTCACCTGCGCTAATTTCTACTTGTGCGGCTCGGCATCAAATTTGTTATCTCATAATAATTCTGTGGAGCGCCTTGGGATGCTTCATACGTTGACGGTGCTATATAAAATACAAGTTGATGATGGTGGTGGTGGTGGTTTGAATTATGTTTCCCAAGGCCTAAGTATTTTTGCTGTCGTTTAATTAATCCTGTCCAAATATTCAGTGATGCCGAGGTTTACACACACGTGGTAGTATTGCAGCTTATTTATCTTTCTTTGCTTTTGACTCCAAAATGTTGGTGTCTTTTCCTGCATTTCTCTCCTGCTGTAGGAGTATGTAGTTGTTCAGATGGTGAGCATCCTCTTGAGCCGTCACCGAAACAGCTGATAGGATTCCAAGATCCTTGCTGGGTTGTATCATTGGGCCCAGTTTTGGCCATGACTTGCTCCAATTTTTTTGGAGTCAGTTGGTTTTTCTGGCATAAGTTTATAAAAAAAACAACATTTTCCCCAATAAACTTGCTCCAGAGTAACTCAGTTAGGTCCGATTTTTTTTTTTTCTCGTTTTTTTTTCAAAAGGGGATGTTCCCTGTCACTTATGCCAATTTTGGCCATTTATGCCACTTTGGACAGCTGACACTTACACTGACCTAAGTCGATTTGGAGTATGTGGCCAGCTCTGAAAAACAGTTAAGAATTCGGCGCAGGTTAGTACATTTAAAGCATCAGGACTTACAAAGCACGAAACAAAGCACGAAAATAAGCAATTAGTTAACAAATAAAAAATATAAGGAAGCTGAGCGGCCCTGCACCAAGACTTACAAAGCACTAAACAAACCACAAAATGTAATAAGCGATCAATCAATAACAAGTAAAAAAAAAAAATAGAAGTCCTACCTTTTATGCCAGAAAGAATTTTTTTTTTTTTAAAGTCCCATCAAAACTCTCCTCACTAAACAAAGCAAAACCATCAATAAATAAAAAAATAAAACTCACGTCCGACCTCGGCCCGGGAAGTAAGCGAGCCGGCCGGCCGCTGCGGGAGGCCACTCGGTCGGGGATAGGGGCGGCGAGTAGCGGGTCCTGCTCACAGCCCGCAGGACACGCTGGGCGGGCGAGGAGCATGCGCGCAGACTTCACTGCGCATGCGCGCAGACTTCACTGCGCATGCGCGCAGACTTCACTGCGCATGCGCGCAGATGCCGGCAGCGTTTTCTGCGCTGGCCTATTGATCCGCCCCCTCCCCCACACTTCACTTAGCTACGCCACGCTGGGACACTGGAGACTCAGCAGAATGGGGACACTTTTTTTCGGCGCCGTTTCCAGCGCGCAAAGTCGGCGCATTTAGGGTAAGTGTGCCGAGAAAAGGGGTTGGGGAAAATTGGGCCCCTAGTGTTTAAAAGCGAGCCCACTTTAAGCCGATTAAACCTGATGTTTCGGTATTGAGTTTCTGCTTTGAGTTCCAGTCAAATTTGACGTTTGCTTTTGATCAGTTTGTTCATCCTCAACTTGGATTATCTAACCTGGAGCTTTACAGCCTCTCTGACCTGTTTATCCAGAGTTTGGCAGCACCTGCCAACCTCGTGACTTCACCACCTAGAAGGACCAGGCCACAGGTGCGTCGCATCTAAGTTCCCATCCAAGTCACGCACCATTCCAACTTGGACTTGTATCGACATTTCTTCGCCGTCGCTAGATCAAAGTCCTGGAAACCGCTACCTAAAAGCACCGTCACCACACGGACTGCAGCGGTTCAAGAAGGCCCACCACCACATTCTCAAGGGCAACTAGGAATGATTCACTAAATGCCGGCCTTGCCAGTGACACCCACCTCCCCAAAATGATTTGTTTTTAAAGTTTGTGTGTCCCCAAGTCATATACAACTAGAGATTAGAGCAGGCAGAGATGAAATGTTACCAGGAGAGATTACACAAATTAGGGTTGTACTTCTTGGAATTTAGAAGGTTAACGAGTGATCTGATTAAAGTTTTTAGGATATTAAGGGGAACAGATAGAATAGATAGAGAGAAACTATTTCAACTGGTTGGGGAGTCTAGGACTAGGGGGCATAGTCTTAAAAATTAGAGCCAGACCTTTCAGGAGTGAAATTAGGAAACACTTCTACACACAAACGGTTTGGAACGCTCTCCCGCAAACGGCAATTGATACTAGATCAATTGTTAATTTTAAATCTGGGATTGATAGCTTTTTGTTAACCAAAGTTATTGAGCAATATGGGGCCAAAGGCGGGTATATGGAGTTAGGTCGCAGATCAGCCACGATCTCATTGAATGGTGGAGCAGGCTCGAGGGGCTGAACGGCCTCCACCTGTTCCTGCGAGAAATCGATCTGGATTTAGTGTCTCTTCTGCCTCTGTATTTGTACAGCTCCCAGCATCTGCATCAGAACTGCACTCTGCCGCCTACTTTGAATCCTCATTGGCCCATTGGACGCGAGTTCCTGGGCGATTTCGGGTAACGATGTCCAACATTACAGGTCTGAGGGGCTTTGTCCAGTAAGCACAACAAAGGCTGTCGAGTACAAGGAGGATGACTGCTTTTGTAACTGTCTGCGCCAGCAAAGCCAAGCGTTTTTGTCACATTGTTGAAATGAAAAATTGTTTGTTGTACCTGCCTCTGCCTTGTAACCACTAAAACCATCGTATGTTGAAAGATGGTTTCCTGCAGAGATAAGTGTAAGGACTGGAGTGCCAAGGAAACCGGCCGGTGCTAACTTTGAGCAAGTATTGCTTGCAGCAGTGTGAGACAAAGGTGAGAACTGCATGTAGAATTTTTGGGTTGCAAGCCAGAAATTCCAGGCTCTGGATGGTGGCCAATCCCGGAAGGTGAACGATGATACCTGAGCTCCGAAGTGCAACATGTGCACCAGTGTTGTGGGGGATGGGTTGGTGCTTGCACTGCTGGCTTTCAAACTCTTGTTTCTCCCCTTCCGCCCCCATCGCGTCTTCCTAGAATCGAGCGTTGCAGTATTACCCTGCTCTTGCTAGTGTTTGGCTTCAGCAGATGGTGCATGTGAGCAGATCACCTGCCCCTTCAGCTCCACTCAGTGCATGCTGGGGAGAGGCGAGCACTGCTTGGGGCAGCCTGTGAGGGAGGGAGACCCTCTTAGCTGGTTATAGCATCAGAGAGAGAGAGAGAGAGAGGGGGAGAGAGAGAGAGAGAGAGAGAGAGAGAGCGCCCAAATTTGGCCCTCCGGTTTTTTCGGCACACTCGTGAGGTGTGCCGACGTCCTACGCTCAAAATGGCGACAAAACGATATCCCCCGTATTCTCCCCGCTCTGTCAACTGTCCTTGTGCTTGGCACGGCGAGGCAATTCAATTAGGGGGCGGAGATAGGGCCCTGCGCTTAAGAGTGCCGGCAGCTCAACGCATGCGCACTGGAGGTTTCGCGCATGCGCAGTAGCTCCTCTGAAGCGTGGAACCTGATGTCCCGCCCCATCCCAGGCCGAGTGGCGTCACGATGTGCCCGTACCTATCCCCGGCCGAGTGGCCTCCCGCACCAGCCGGCTGGCCCGCTGACTTCCCAGGCCAAGTTAGGACTTAAGTTTTTAAAAATTTATTATTGATGGTTTTTATGCTTCTTGAGTGTTATTGTGAAGGTGTTAAGTGCTTTATAAGGTCCTCTCCGCTTCCCTCACCCCTCCCGCCCCCCCCCCCCCCCCCCGGCCTATCTCTGGCTACCTGCGCTGATTTCTTAACTCTCCGCAAGGGTTTTCTGCTGTGCGGCCACAAGTGGCCACATACACTGGCCTAAGTTAGTTTGGAGCAACTATTAGCTGTCCAAACTGGCTTAAATGGCCAAAACAGGTGTAGGTGGCTGGTAATGCCCCCTTTTGGGGAAAAAAACAAAACTTTTAAAAAATCCTATCGAACTCACTTACACTGGCGCAAATTGAATGTGCTGAATGGGGATTTTTAAGGTACTCCAGAAAAATCAAGTTGCTCCAAAAAAAAACGGAGCAACTCCTGGGCAAATTTGGGCCCAGATACCGCACTGGGGAAAGAAGCCAAGGAAAAACAGGTTTCTGCCATAAGAGAAGTGGACACTTTGCTTAAATTCCCCATTACTCGGGGGGGGGGGAAAGCTTTATTTAGCAAGGTAGGGATTACTCCACGTGTAACTGTACAGAGTTAGAGTTTATTCAGCAGGTTCAGGATGCTGTAAAAGTATTTGTGGGTGTTAGTGGAGTGGGAGTTAACTGTTCGAATGGGCTAGTAATGCCAGGCTCCATGACATTGGTGTAGTGGGGAGGGGGGAAGTGGCCTCTGGAGTGTCCGCCATGCCTCTGGGTAGCAACCTCCCCTCTGCACCAGAAGGTTGTGGGTTCAAGTCCCACTCCAGAGACTTGAGCACAAAAATCTAGGCTGACACCCCATTGCCGTGCTGAGGGAGTGCCGCACTGTCGGAGGTGTGCCGTCTTTCGGATGAGATATTAAACCGAGGCCCCATCTGCTCTCTCAGGTGGACGTAAAAGATCCAATGGTATTTCGAAGAAGAGCAGGGGAGTTATCCCTGGTGTCCTGGCCAATATTTATCCTCCAATCAGCTGGCGGAGGATGTGGGACAAGGATGCAGCCGCCCTCCAAGAATCGCGTCATCGCTACTATCTGAAAGAAAGAAAAACTTGCATTTATATAGCACCTTTCATGACCACCGGATGTCGCAAAGCGCTTTGCAGCCAATGAAGTATTTTTTGGAGTGTAGTCACTGTTGCAATGTGGGAAATGCAACAGCCGATTTGCACACAGCAAGCTCCCACAAACAACAATGATAATGACCAGATAATCTGTTTTTTGTTATGTTGATTTGAGGATTAAATATTGGCCCCAGGACACCGGGGTAACTTCCCAGCTCTTCTTCAAAATAGTGCCGCGGGATCTTTTATGCCCACCTGAGAGGGCAGACGCTTAACGACTGATTCGAAAGACGGCATCTCCGACAGTGCGGCGCTCCCTCAGCACTGCACTGGAGTGTCAGCCTAGATTTTTGTGCTCCAGTCTCTGGAGTGGGATGGGCCATTACTGTATAAATTCACGTGGGAATGGAGGACACTACCGAGAGCAAGTTGGGTACAAAGCATACCAACTCCAATAAAACCTGAAGTCAATGATTTAAAAATGAGATGTCAAATAAGGAATTTGGAAAGAAACAGAACAATGGCAAAAAAAATAAAAGTTCAGTTTTCTTCAATCAAAAGAAATTTCAGCCACAATAATGCAAATGGGGTAAACAACGATGGGGGTAGGGTTATTCTTTGGGTTGAGGTTTGAAAAGTTTGCATTAAGTTTTATGAATCTATTGTACTGTTTCAAAACACTGCATGTATTGGACAGGGGTAGCTTGCTGTAATAAGTTTAAGAAAGAACTAGGAGTAGGTCATACGGCCCCTTGAGCCTGCTCTGCCATTCACTAACATCCTGGCTGATTTTCTACCTTAACTCCACTTTTTTGCCCGATCCCCATATCCCTTGATTCCCTTAGAGTTCAGAAATCTACAATCTCAACCTTGAATATGCTCAGTGACTTGGCTTCCACAGCCCTTTAGGGTAGAGTATTCTAAAGACTCACAACCCTCTGAGTGAAGAAATTCCTCCTCATCTCAGTCTTAAATGGCCGACCCCTTATCTTGAGACTATACTACCCCCCCCCGCTCTAGACTCTCTAGCCAGAGGACACAACTTCTCAGCATCTAGCCTGGCAATCCCTCTCAGAATCTTGTCTGTTTATATGTGATCACCTCTCATTCTTCTAAACTCCAGACGATAGACCCAATCTACTCAATCCCTCCTCGTAGGACAACACTCTCATCTAGTGAACTTTCGTTGCACCACCTCGAAGGCAAGTATATCCTTCCTGATAACGAGACCAAAATGGTGCACAGTTCTCCCAGTGCTCTCACGAAAGCCTTCTACAATTGTATAAAAACTTACTTATTCTTGTAGTACAACCCCTTTGCAATAAAGGCCAACATGCCATTTGCCTTCCTAACTGCTTGCTGTTACTTGACTTTGATTGGATTGAGCAATTTGGCCTCAGTGTCTGGATTTCAGTTGGGTTGGTGGGAGCAAGCTGGCTGCTAGGAATTTTGTTGCTTGGAACATGGGAATAGGCCTCGGCTATTTAACCCCTTCAGCCTGTTCCACCATTCAGTTCGATCATGACTGATCTGTACGTTAACTCCCTTTACCTAGCTTTGCTCCATATTCCATGATTGGTCTCGAATACTTAATTGACCCAGTATCTGAGAGAGATTTCCAGATCTCCACTGCGCTTTGTGTGGGAAAAAATGGTTCCTGACCTGACTCTTAAATGGCCAAGCTCTGGTTTTGAGAGTATGCCCCTTTTTTTTTTACTGGATTTCCCCCCACCAGAGGCGATAGTGTCCCTTTATCATCTTGAAGACCTTGAACGGACCACCCAGGGGGAATACAAACCACATTTATGCAACTTGCCCTCCTGATTGCTTGGGGTTGGCTTTGCCTGCCTACCGGTAGGTCATTGTTGCTGCTTCGCAGGTGGTTTGGGGACGGGCTCCCGTTCTGTGAGGCTCCAAAAATGGACCTCAGACCACTTGGTCTTTCTTCAGTTCCAAGTGGAGGGTTTTCTGTGTTTTTTTTAAAAAAAAAATTATTATTTTATTCATCTCCATTGTGGAGCTCCTGAAGGCGCTGTTGCACTTGGATCTGACTCTGAAGTACCAGTCACTGCAGTTCGCCTGGCAGTGCCAGTTCACGGGGGCTGTGCCGTGAGGTGCCATACTTTGCTCTGAGAAGGAGCAACGGGCAGAGGGAGCTTGTGGGCAGCAAGCGGTTCCCGCATAATGGGCTGAGTGGAAATCGGAGGAGAAATCCAATTCTCTTGCATCCAGTGGGACGTGAGAGACTGTGTCATAGGCCGTGCGCCGGACTCTGGGGCAATAGATTTGTAGAAGAGAGTCATCATCATAGGCAGTCCCTTGGAATCGAGGAAGACTTGCTTCCACTCTAAACACAAGTCCTTAGGTGGCTGAACAGTCCAATACAAGAACCACTGTCCCTGTCACAGGTGGGGCAGATAATCGTTGAATGGTTGGAACAGGCTGAAGGGGTTAAATAGCCCAGGCCTATTCCCATGTCCCAAGCAACAAACCATGCAAGAGAGTAGAACCGGACCGAGAGCGCACAAGCTCTCAGACCGAATTATGGGATGTCTGCAGGAGTAGGGATTGTTTTGTAGGGTAGTTTTGCATTCAGTGTCTGGCCGCTCTTTCGTGAGAGTGCGCTGCATACATTCTCGGTTTCCTGGCATGAATGCAGAAAAGCCGCTATCCACACAATAGTCAATTGTGCAAGATTTTCAGGCTCAAAATGAGCATAGGAACGTCTGTTGAAGGGTCACTGACCTGAAACGTTAACAGATGCTGCCTGACCCGCTGAGATTTCCAGCATTTTCTGTTTTTATTTCAGATTCCAGCATCCGCAGTATTTTGCTTTTGTATCGGAATGTCTGAACTGGAGGAGGCCATTCAGCCCCTCAAGCCTGTTCCGTAATTCAATTAGATCATGGCTAATCTATATCCTAACTCCAGCTATCCATCTTAGTTCCGTATCTATTAATACACTCGCCTAACAAAAATCTATCAGTCTCCGTTTTGACATTTCCAATTGCCCCCCCCCCCGTGGAACAGTAACTGTGAGACTGCCGTGTGGCAATTTGCATTCCTTTACCCGGGGTTACGGTTTATGTCGGTGGATTCATGAGATCAATAACCGACAATCGAAAGAGGCCATTTGGTCATGTGTCAGTGGTTTCACTGATTGCACCGTTCTGTGTTGTAGAAAGAAAGACGTGATACAGCCAACGAGGGACCTTTTTGAAGTGTCGTCAGTGTTGTAATGTAGGAAACCATGACGGAGATTCGCCGAATGTTTGGTGCAGAGGGAGATCATGATGGAGGTGCGGTGAATGAGGGTACAGGGCCCAGAAGAGGCGAGGGCCCAGGGGCAGCATGGGCCCAGCCCACACTGCGATATGTGTGTGCACTAGGTCCGTGTAGCAGAGCAGGTCTCCAGTCGTCCTGGTTAACCCTTGCCACTGGATAAAGGCCTTGCTTTGTCAAGTCCATGTGATGGCTGGTGTGCAACGGTCACCACACGTTTTTAAAAAAAAATCCACGCACAGGCATCTTCCACCCCCTCAATTGGAGTTCAGGACTGGAACATCGGGTCCTTCATTGAAACATCTGGTGAACTCATGTGGAAGCAAGTCATCCTCGCTCGAGGGACCGCCTATGATGATGAAGTAGGAAACACGGCAGCCAATTTGCGCACAGCAATCTCTCAAACAGCAATGTAATAATGACCAGATAATCTGTTTGTGATGTTGGGTGAAGGATAAATATTGTCCAGGACATTGGGGCTAACTCCCCTGCTCTTCTTCAAAATAGTGCCATGGGATCTTTTATGGCCACTTGAGAGGGCGGTCTTGGTTTAACGGCACCTCCAACAGTGCAGCGCTCCCTCAACACTGCTCTGGTATATCAGCTTAGACTTTTATGCTCCAGTCTCTGGAATGGGATTTGAACACGCGACCTTCTGACTCGAAGGTGAGTGTGTTGCCCACTGAGCCACGGTTGTGCCTTTGAGTGTCTTAAAATATAAAGAAACATATGAAATGGATGGACAGCAAAAGACCAGCTGGTCCATCAAGTCTGGCCCACACTATGTTGGCCGGAGCACCATGGCTAAACATTTCCCCTATCCTCCTCCCCTATCATCCTCCCTCCTCCTCCCCTATCCTCCTCTCTCCTCCTCCCCTATCCTTCCCCTCCCCTCTCCAGCCATGTAATCTCCTGAGAGAGGCAATAAACAAGTTACGAGGATGCGGAAGACCGTTTTTGCGTGAAATTCCTCCGTGTATTTTAATGCTTTCCTTAACTCGTTTGAAGCAAACAAATGAGCTCCAATAAATAGTCCACTGCCGAATTTTATAGAAACACGTGCTCAGTCTAAGTATTGCCGAGAGCATTTTCACCAACGTTCTTGCCTTCTTTTCTTCAGCTATCCTTTGAGTGGTCAGTATGACTGCTTGTGAGGTTCCTCCCTGGAGCCCAGTTGGTCTCTTATCTCCATGAAGAACCCTTGTTTATTTCTCAACCAGAAGTGTTACATCCACTTCACAAAGTGACGGTTCATTAGGAAGCGAATTGCCGAGACCTGGGAACGCCTGTTCGCTTTCAATGTTGTGGCTTCGCTTGTGTCTACACAAACCCGTGCACATCGGCCGCAGTCTACACGAGAAATAGAAGCAGGAGTAGGCCATACGGCCCCTCGAGCCTGCCCGAGTCTGGGGCGTATGTGTCTGCCATCAACCACGAGTGCCAGTGATGACCAATTAGAATTTAATCCAAACTCTTATTTCACAGGATTAAGAGAGTGTCTGAACTCTCTCCGAATCCTGTTCACTCATCTCTCCTGTACTCACTTGATCCCTGGTCTGGCATCCAAATTTTCATCCTCGTCTCTGTAACCACCTCCAGCCCTACACCTTTTCGAGATCTCTGCGCTCCTCCAATTCTGACCTCTTACGCATCTCTGATTTTCGTCGCTCCACCATTGGCGGCCGTGCCTTCAGCTGCTTAGACACTAAGCTCTGGAATTCCCTTCCTAAACCTCCCTGCCTCTCTCTTCCATGACGCACTTTATAACCTACCTCTTTTGACCAAGCCTTTGTTCATCTGTCCCAATATCTCCTTACGTGGCTCGGTGTCAAATTTTGTTAGGTAATGCTTTCGTATCTAGTGCCTTGGGACATTTTACTACATTAAGGACACTGCATAAATGCCATTTGTTGTTGTTGAAGCGCCTTAATTAGGTCCCCGTGACAGCTGCATTTTTTTCTAAAGTGAAGAGCAGCTGACAGCAACGGCAACTTGGGCAACTGGCCCCACGGAGTGAAGCGCCTTGGCTGATGTTTAACTACGTTAAAGGCGCTATATAAATGTACATTGTGTGAAAGTGATTGTCTGTTACGAAACATTCTAGGCTGACACTCCAGTGCAGTGCTGAGGGAGTGCTGCACTGTGGGAGCTGCCGACTTTCGGATGAGACGTTAAACCGAGGCACCGTCTGCCCTCTCAGGTGGACGTAAGAGATCCCCCGGCACTATTTCGAAGAAGAGCAGGGGGAGTTATCCCCGGTGTCCTGGCCAATATTTATCCCTCAATCAACATAACATAAAAACAGATTATCTGGTCATTATCACATTGCTGTTTGTGGGAGCTTGCTGCGTGCAAGTTGACTGCCATGTTTCCCACATTACAACAGTGACTACACTCCAAAAGTACTTCATTGGCTGTAAAGCGCTTTGGGGCGTCTGGTGGTTGTGAAAGTCGCTATATAAATAGATATGAGTCTTTTCTTTCATTACATTGAAATTACAGAAACAGGTCTGTGCCGGTGTTTATGCTCCACACGAGCCTCCTCCCACCTTTCACGTACTATAGGCATGCACTAAGGGGAGGGATCTAAAATGTCTCCTGTTGTTAATTAAATTTAAGGAACAAATTTTGTTTTAGCATTTTCGAGTTTATTTGACATTAAAATGATCGATAGTGGGGATTTCAATGGCCCATGTGATCAAACTTCCTGAAAATCCCCATCATCCCTGATCAGTCAAAATATGTAGTCATCAGCCCTGCCTGGTTTTTTCTCTCTCTGAATTATACGCATTGAGTGCGAATTCCTGACATGTTGTTCATTGAATCTCACGGCACTCCTGCTTTTAAGAAAAGAGTGCAATTTCTCTTTGTCTCTGTCTTTCAGTAACTTTCTAGTCGAATTGCATTGTTGAAATCTTTTCAGATTTGTTTGTTGGTTCAACATAAAGTTAAAACTGCAATTTTTCAAAAATATGTTTGCATGGTCTTCAGGATAACAAATGCCCTTTCCCCACCCATCATTATTTATCTGATTTGTCATATAAAGAGCATTGGCATCACATTCCAAGGTCTCATGTTTTGCTTACAGGTACAAAACAGGTATTATATATATCTTTTTATCATGCTGGGTTCTTTTGACCTGGAAGCAGAAATTTGCAAGTGGCTCTAATTGACCTCGGGAGTTTACAAGCTATTACTGTTCCATGGGTTTTCATATTTAGGTCATACATGTGTCAGCCGTGGCTCAGTGGGTAGCACCCCTGCCTCTGAGTCAGAAGGTTGTGGGTTCAAGCCCCACTCCAGGGACTTGAGCATGTAAATCTAGGCTGACGCCCCCAGTGCAGTGCTGAGGGAGTGCTGCACTGTCGGAGGTGCCATCTTTCGGATGCGACGTTAAACCGAGGCCCCGTCTGTGCTCTCGGGTGGACGTAAAACATCCCGTGGCACTATTTTGAAGAAGAGCAGGGTGAGTTAACCGAGGTGTCCTGGGCCAATATTCATCACCCAATCAAAATAACACAAACAGATTATCTGGTCATTATCCCATTGCTGTTTGGGGGAGCTTGCTGTGCACAAATTGGCTGCCGCGCTTCCCACATTACGACAGGGACTACACTCCAAAAAGTACTTCATTGACTGTAAAGCGTTTGGAATGTCCCGTGGTCGTGAAAGGCGTTATAGAGATGCAAGTCTGTCTTAATTTCCCACAGGATGTACTTCAGTGGCCTCACAGGGTCGGGGGACAGGCTAATCGCCATTTGTTCAGCTACGGCTCGACATTACAACTGTGCTCCCCGATGTCCTGTGAGCAAATTCATTATAAAGTCGGAAGCCATTCACATCCTAGAATTATAGAATTGTGCAGCCCAGCAGGAGGCCATTCAGCCCAGTTGCCCGCTCTTTGGTAGAGCTATCCAATTAATCCCAGTCCCCTGCACTTGCCCCATAGCCCTGTATTTTTCCCTTCAAGCATTTATCCAATTCTCCTTTGAACGTTGCTATTGACTCTCTACCACCCTTTCCTGCCGTGCATTCCAGATCTCCACAACTCGCTGTGTTTTTAAAAAAAAACAATCCAGTTTCCTCGTGTCACCTCCTGGTTCTTTTGCCAATTACCTTAAATTTGTGTTCTCTGGTTACTGATCCATCTGCCGCTGGATGCAGTTGAGGCAAGGGCGGGGACGGACGATGTTATGGAGGTGGCAATAGGCAGTCTTAGTTATGGTGCAGATATAGAAACATAGAAATTTCTATGACGATCATTTAAAGGTCAAATATGACACCAAGGTTGCGGTATCTCCTTATTTAACCTTTCAAAACCATTCGAGATTTTGAACACCTCTATCAAGTCTGGTGCGCCAATCGACAGTAAAAGAAAAACAGGCCATTTGGCCGGTGTATATGCCTCCTCCCACCTCTCTTCATCTAACCCTTACCTCTGTTCCCTTCTCCCTCGTGCTTAAAGACACAGGGCATAGTGAGGTAAATATTACAAATCTATGCTCCTGGCTTGGAGCACTGTCTCCTTGTTGCAATATGTGCCTGTGGTCCTTCATATTGAGAAGAATGGGTCTATAATCTCTGGAGTTTCGGAGAATGAGGGGTGATCTCATTGAAACATACAAAATTCTTGGGCTTGACAAGGGTAGATGCAGAGAGGCTGTTTCCCCTGGCTGGATAATCCAGAACTAGAGGTCTCCGTCTCAGGATAAGGGGACTATGAAGAGGAATTTCTTCACTCAGAGGGTGGTGAATCTTTGGAATTCTCTCGCCCAGAGGGCTGTGGAGGCTCAATTGTTGAGTACTTTCAAGGCTGAAAGCTATAGATTTTTGGACTCTAGGGGAATCTGGGGATCAGGCGGGAAAGTGGAGTTGAGTTCGAAGATCAGCCATGATATTGAATGGTGGAGCAGGCTCGAGGGGCCGTACAGCCTGCTCCTGCTCCCATTTCATGTGTGAGCCTCATCATGGGCAGTCCCTCGAAATTGAGGTAGACTTGCTTCCACTCTAAAAGTGAGTTGTCAGGTGACTGTACAGTCCAATACAGGAATTGCAGTCTCTCTCTGTCCAACCTGTGACAGCCACTGAGGGAAAGGGTGGGTGGGGAGCCTCGTTTGCCGCACGCTCCTTCCGCTGCCTGCGTTTGGTTTCTGCACGCTCTCGGCGACGAGACTCGAGGTGCTCAGCGCCCTCCCGGATGCTCTTCCTCCACTTAGAGCGGTCAGTTGGCAGGCTGTTCACTTGCTGTTTCAGCCCAGTCCTCGCTCCGTGTCGATGGGTGGGTGTTTTTCAGGGTGCCATTGGCACCACAGCTGATGCCCCGAGATCAACTAACACAACATAGACTGGTGGGATAGAGCCTGGTGTGTACTGCACTGCACTGTGCGTTCAGCCATCGGACCAGCTGTGATTTTTGAAAACTGCAGTTTTTATTTTTTTTAAATCCTTCCCTTATTCCAGAACAGGCTCGGCACCCTCGTCTGCAGTGGATCATCTGGCTAGCAATGCACTTTGAGCGTTTTGGCCCTTTTCTGAAACTTAGCTGTGTGATCTTCGAACAACAGTCAATCCAGTTGTATTGTTTCACTGACCTAGTGCTGTGTTGTGGGATAACTTCAATGTTGTGGACTCTTGCGTGATGTGGGAACTGGATGAATATAGTCTGGATTCCATCCCCTTGGGACTCTTGATCCCTATCTGAGAGATGAGATTGCCACCTCCTGTGTGTGTGTGTGTGTGTGTGTGTGTGTGGGCTGGATGCAGACCAGGGCCGTGAGATAAAGGTCTATGTATTTGGCTGCTGTTTTATCCTATTTCAAATAGTAAGAGATATATGTATAACTTCAAGGTGTGGTTTATCCTCCAAGCGGATCAATCTGCAATAGGTCATGTGATAATGGAGAGCCAATCAGAGACAAGGTGGCCATTTTGGCAGTACAAATAAACGCAGCCATTTTTTAAAGTTCCTGTTTCCTTTTCCAGATGCCCCAATAGGAGCTACATTTGGTATCTACCACCGCTATGGCAATGGTGGCATAGTTGGTCCTTCCAGACTCTGGAGAGTGCTCAGCATCGGGTTGGCAATGGGTTGTGAGATTGTGGCAATCAAGATTTTCAATCTTTAAAAGGCTCTTCATCATTAAAAAAAAAAAATTGGATAAATGCCCCTGTTGGGGGTTGATACACGGACTGACTGCTTTTACATAGGATTAAAAAGGAAAAAGAAAGACTTGCATTTATATAGCGCCTTTCACGACCCAAGTGATTCACAGCCAATGAAGTACTTTTTGGAGAGTAGTCGCTGTTGTAATGTGGGAAACGCGGCAGCCAGCCTGTGCACAGCAAGCTGCCACAAACAGCAATGTGACAATGACCAGAGAATGTGTTTTTTGTGATGTTGATTGAGGGATAAATATTGGCCAGGACACATAGAAACATAGAAAATAGGTGCAGGAGTAGGCCATTCGGCCCTTCTAGCCTGCACCGCCATTCAATGAGTTCATGGCTGAACATTCAACTTCAGTACCCCATTCCTGCTTTCTCGCCATACCCCTTGATCCCCCTAGTAGTAAGGACCTCATCTAACTCCTTTTTGAATATATTTAGTGAATTGGCCTCAACAACTTTCTGTGGTAGAGAATTCCACAGGTTCACCACTCTCTGGGTGAAGAAGTTTCTCCGCATCTCGGTCCTAAATGGCTTACCCCTTATCCTTAGACTGTGACCTCTGGTTCTGGACTTCCCCAACATTGGGAACATTCTTCCTGCATCTAACCTGTCTAATCCCGTCAGAATTTTAAATGTTTCTATGAGGTCCCCTCTCATTCTTCTGAACTCCAGTGAATACAAGCCCAGTTGATCCAGTCTTTCTTGATAGGTCAGTCCCGCCATCCCGGGAATCAGTCTGGTGAACCTTCGCTGCACTCCCTCAATAGCAAGAATGTCCTTCCTCAGGTTAGGAGACCAAAACTGTACACAATACTCCAGGTGTGGCCTCACCAATGCCCTGTACAACTGTAGCAACACCTCCCTGCCCCTGTACTCAAATCCCCTTGCTATGAAGGCCAACATGCCATTTGCTTTCTTAACCGCCTGCTGCACCTGCATGCCAACCTTCAATGACTGATGTACCATGACACCCAGGTCTCGTTGCACCTCCCCTTTTCCTAATCTGTCACCATTCAGATAATAGTCTGTCTCTCTGTTTTTACCACCAAAGTGGATAACCTCACATTTATCCACATTATACTTCATCTGCCATGCATTTGCCCACTCACCTAACCTATCCAAGTCGCTCTGCAGCCTCACAGCATCCTCCTCGCAGCTCACACTGCCACCCAACTTAGTGTCATCCGCAAATTTGGAGATACTACATTTAATCCCCTCATCTAAATCATTAATGTACAGTGTAACCAGCTGGGGCCCCAGCACAGAACCTTGCGGTACCCCACTAGTCACTGCCTGCCATTCTGAAAAGTACCCATTTACTCCTACTCTTTGCTTCCTGTCTGACAACCAGTTCTCAATCCATGTCAGTACACTACCCCCAATCCCATGTGCTCTAACTTTGCACATCAATCTCTTGTGTGGGACCTTGTCGAACGCCTTCTGAAAGTCCAAATATACCACATCAACTGCCTTGTCCACTCTACTGGAAACATCCTCAAAAAATTCCAGAAGATTTGTCAAGCATGATTTCCCTTTCACAAATCCATGCTGACTTGGACCTATCATGTCACCTCTTTCCAAATGCACTGCTATGACATCCTTAATAATTGATTCCATCATTTTACCCACTACGGATGTCAGGCTGACCGGCCTATAAATCCCTGTTTTCTCTCTCCCTCCTTTTTTTAAAAAGTGGGGTTACATTGGCTACCCTCCACTCTATAGGAACTGATCCAGAGTCAATGGAATGTTGGAAAATGACTGTCAACGCATCCACTATTTCCAAGGCCATCTCCTTAAGTACTCTGGGATGCAGTCCATCAGGCCCTGGGGATTTATCAGCCTTCAATCCCATCAATTTCCCCAACACAATTTCCCGGCTAATAAGGATTTCCCTCAGTTCCTCCTCCTTACTAGACCCCCCGACCCCTTTTATAACCGGAAGGTTGTTTGTGTCCTCCTCAGTGAATACTGAACCAAAGTACTTGTTCAATTGGTCTGCCATTTCTTTGTTCCCCGTTATGACTTCCCCTGATTCTGACTGCAGGGGACCTACGTTTGTCTTTACTAACCTTTTTCTCTTTACATATCTATAGAAACTTTTGCAATCCGTCTTAATGTTCCCTGCAAGCTTCTTCTCATACTCCATTTTCCCTGCCCTAATCAAACCCTTTGTCCTCCTCTGCTGAGTTCTAAATTTCTCCCAGTCCCCAGGTTCGCTGCTATTTCTGGCCAATTTGTATGCCACTTCCTTGGCTTTAATACTATCCCTGATTTCCCTTGATAGCCACGGTTGAGCCACCTTCCCTTTTTTATTTTTATGTCAGACAGGAATGTACAATTGTTGTAGTTCATCCATGCGGTTTCTAAATGTCTGCCATTGCCCATCCACAGTCAACCCCTTAAGTATCATTCGCCAATCTATCTTAGCCAATTCACGCCTCATACCTTCAAAGTTACCCTTCTTTAAGTTCTGGACCATGGTCTCTGAATTAACTGTTTCATTCTCCATCCTAATGCAGAATTCCACCATATTATGGTCACTCTTCCCCAAGGGGCCTCGCACAATGAGATTGTTAATTAATCCTCTCTCATTACACAACACCCAGTCTAAGAAGGCCTCCCCCCTAGTTGGTTCCTCGACATATTGGTCTAGAAAACCATCCCTTATGCACTCCAGGAAATCCTCCTCCACCGTATTGCTTCCAGTTTGGCTAGCCCAATCTATGTGCATATTAAAGTCACCCATTATAACTGCTGCACCTTTATTGCACGCACCCCTAATTTCATGTTTGATGCCCTCCCCAACATCACTACTACTGTTTGGAGGTCTGTACACAACTCCCACTAACGTTTTTTGCCCTTTGCTGTTCTGCAGCTCTACCCATATAGATTCCACGTCATCCAAGCTAATGTCCTTCCTAACTATTGCCTTAATCTCCTCCTTAACCAGCAATGCTACCCCACCTCCTTTTCCTTTTATTCTATCCTTCCTGAATGTTGAATACCCCTGGATGTTGAGTTCCCAGCCCTGATCATCCTGGAGCCACGTCTCCGTAATCCCAATCACATCATATTTGTTAACATCTATTTGCACAGTTAATTCATCCACCTTATTGCGGATACTCCTTGCATTAAGACACAAAGCCTTTAGGCTTGTTTTTTTAACACCCTCTGTCCTTTTAGAATTTTGCTGTACAATGGCCCTCCCCTGCTCTTCTTTGAAATTTGATTACATAGAACATTGAATGACTGAGCACGCTCGAGGGGCTGAATGGCCTACTCCTCCTCCTAATTCTTATGTCCTTATGATATACAGCACAGAAACAGGCCGTTCGGCCCAACCAGTCCGTGCCGGCGTTTATGCTCCACTCGAGCCTCCTCCTGTCTTGCCTCATCTAAATCTATCAGCATGACCCTCTATTCCCTTCTCCCCCATGTACTTATCTAGCCTCCCCTTAAATGCATCGATACTATTCACTTCAACCACTCCCTGTGGCAGCGAGTTCCACATTCTCATCACTCTTTGGGTAAAGAAGTTCCTTCAGAATTCCCTATTGGATTTCTCGGTAACTATCTTAATATTGAAGTTATGTTCTTCTCCACAAGTGGAAACATTTTATCTCTATCCACTCTATCAAAACCTTTCATAATTTTAAAGACCTCTATTAGGCCTCCCCCTCAGCCTTCTCTTGAATTGGGACATCGTTTAGCATATGGGGAGTGAGAGTTGGGAGGGATGAGGGTGTGCGTATATGAGTATTGTGCAAATTGAAAAACGAATTTGCATTTATATGGTGCTCTTCATGACCTGGGGACATCTCAAAGTAACTTGCAGCCAATGAAGTACTTTGTGAAGCGTAGTCACTGTTGCAGTGTAGAGAAATGCGGTGGTCGCCTTGCGCACAGCAAGGTCCCACAAACAGCGATGAGATAAATGACCAGATAATCCGTTGTAGCGATCAGTACTGGCACATCATGGGCTGCCAGCACAAGGTAAACTCTCCGCCCGGCCTCTGGGCTTTGAAAGCCGAATGAACGCAAAGATTTCTCATCCATTCCAACCCTCCTTTATTCTTGCTCGCTAATGGATGCCCTCTCAAACAGCTATGCGAAGGTTCCGGATGACGATACCCCTTTAAGAGCCCCGGTGATATCCGGGTTACAGCATTTTCCTTTTTTTATTTTTTGATATATACATGAACAAAAGAGAACTTTTTGTGTATCAACAATAGAGACATTATCTCGCCAAAGAATCTGAAACGCAACGTTTTTCTGTCACAAGCGTAAATCTATGATTATTTTTCCCTGGTGAAGCGTGGAGACTCGAGATGACTATCTTTCCTTTTCTGAGGGAGCGGAGCATGTTTTTACAGAAAGCTGCTGCAATTTTTTTTTTAAAGGAGTGAGCAATGTTGTAAATGTCATGGCTTGTCCTTTGAACCCGTTTGGTGCTGGCTCTCCATTGGCAAGTTCCGATGTGGGCTCCACTGTATTTTATCCTGCGCAATTGGAGTGAAGAATGTCTATTGTTCTGCCATATTAGGGTGTGCTCTGCTGATTGTTTGACGCACTACAGTCTGGTACATATCCGGACTCGGTACTTCACATCTCTGTAACACAGGATCGAAGGTTTTCTCAACCGAGCGATCTCAGTTAGACTGAGAACCGTTGCGAAGGTGTAGTTACAATGAAACCTCGCCTTCTGGAAGTCACAGTACGAACTCTGGAGAATTGAACAGGGCACAGCGTATAACCTGCGAGGACTGTACAGCCCAGTAGACAGGCGGCATTGAGAACAAAGGGGTTAAGGGGGATTCTGGACGGGTCCAAAGGAGGGGATTTTTAAAAAACTTAGAGACTGAGGTTGAAGCGTAAATTGCTTCGAAACAAAAACTCCGAGGTTTTTTGTTGTACGCACGTCTGTGGCCAACATGGGACCTGAACCCGCAGGGTCAGGATGAGCAGCCACATCGACTCCGTGTCCCGTTCCTCGTCTTCAACTTCGTTCCTCAGTCGCCCCTCTTCCGCCATGCCAGTATGTCTCGTAACATAAGAACATGGAGCAGGAGTAGGCCATTCAGCCCCTCGAGCCTACTCTGCCATTCAATAACATCATGGCTGATCTTCTACCTCAACTCCACTTTCCTGCACTGTCTCCATATCCCTTGATTCCCTTAATATCCAAAAATCTATCGATCTCAGTCTTGAATATACTCAACGACTGAGCCTCCACAGCCCTCTGGGGTAGAGAATTGCAGAGATTCACCACCCTCCGAGTGAAGAAATTTCTCCTCATCTCAGTCCTAAATGGCCGACCCCTTATTCTGAGACTGTGACCCCTGGTTCTAGACTCCCCAGCCAGGGGGAAACATCCTCCCTGCATCTACCCTGTTAAGCCCTGTAAGAATTTTGTATGTTTCAATCAGATCACCTCTCATTCTTCTAAACTCTAGAGAATGTAGGCCTAGTCTACTCAATCTCTCCTCATAGGACAATTTCCCCCCCCCCCCCCTCCCCCCATCCCAGGAATCAGTCTGATGAACCTTTGTTGCACTCCCTCAATGGCAAGTATATCCTTCCTTTGGTAAGGAAGCTCCCCTCAACCCCTTGGCTCCATTTCTCACACGGGTAGCCTCTGTAAGATTGGCATTGCACCCTGTGATGGTCAGTTTCAGGGGGTGACCTTGCACCTTCCGCCTTGTCCCTACCTTTTCCGGAATTATTGTCCTTGCCCCCTTGGCTGGGATTTCCCATTTTTATTAAAGGAAAACATAGGAATTGGATTAAGGTTTTCTCGAGCTCTTTTTCCAAGAAAGGAGAGAAAGATTGTCCCATTAGCCTGGGCTGGAGTTGAACCAGTTCTGGCACACTTTCCCTCACTCGCAGAACCCTGACTCTAGTACACCTGAAAGGTGAGGGAGTAGGCTTCAGTTGATGAAGAAAGAACTTGCATTTATATAGTGCCGATCACGTCCTCGCGAGCTCCCAAAGCAAACGACAGCCAATAAAGTACCGTTTGAAGTGTAGGCACTACTATAATGTGGGCAAATGCTGCATTTATTGTTCACGTCTGATTGTCCTGAAAATGTGGCGGTGAACCTGAGAGGGGCCGTCATTCAGCTGAGACGTTAAACTGAGGTCCCATCTGCCCTCTCAGGTGGACGTAAAAGATCCCGTGGCACTATTTCCAAGAAGAGCAGGGGAGTTATCCCCGGTGTCCTGGCCAATATTTATCCCTCAATCAACATCACTAAAGCAGATTATCTGGTCATTATCACATTGCTGTTTGTGGGAGCTTGCTGTGCGCAAGTTGGCTGCCGCATTTCCCACACTACAACAGTGACTACGCTCAAAGTACTTGATTGGCTGCAAAGCGGAGGCCTTTTTTCTCTCTCGCTCGCTCTCTTTTGTGCTCGCTCTCTTTCGCTCGCTCGCCTTCTCTCGCTCTCTTTCTTCATTCACTGAATTAACATAAATTAAATAACAAAAATGTGTAGAAGATTTACAATCCACACTGTACTGGTACTCGCTATTAATGCCTGTCACCTGACTTCCCCTGGCAAATAAAGCTTTGACCACAGCAGATATTTAACCAGCATTAAAAACCCGGCCAGTGTGGTGCGTGATGTGCTGATCCCTCCGCCTGTTGCAGTCCTGTCCTGTCCTGTCCCAGGCCGCGCGGGGGATTGGGCAAAGTGCCACACTGCTGGTGCCGCCTCCTCTGGGCTGCCCGCAGACTAAAGCCGCCCGATTCACCGCTGCCGATGGCCGGGAAGGCCCGGGCTTCTTGCCAATGCCCGAGGACGGGAGTAGCCCGGCCAGAGACTTGGAAGTGCCGTGATCACCTGCTGCAGGAAGTGGCTGTATTTTTGTTTATTTCGAGTCTTTTTATGGAAGATTGCCGTACTTATCGAGGGACAGAAAACAATGAGGTCCCTGTGGCCAAGTTCAGGATGGGTCTGATTAGCCGTGTAAACAGAAGATAAAGCACCATAAAATATTACTGACAAGGTAGTAGTATGAGCCTCGTAGTACAGTTGTGTCAGTGGTATGAAAATGACAGTAAGTGCCAATAAGAGATTGCAGGTTGGTATCAGTAGTGAAGGATCAAGTCTGAGCCTTATAATCACTGGTAAGCTGGAAGGGTTGTTTGATAATTGTGGGCGGGGATGTCAACGGGTGGCCAATAGGTGGGCAAAGGTTGCTTTTTTTTCACCCAGAGTTTTGTACTTTGGGAATATGGCTGTACCCAGGCACATGAACGGAGAGCGCCCACGTACACTTTATAACTCCCCTCGGGTGGCGATTGTAATGTAATTGCTTCATGGATTTTTTGCTTATGAATTCATAGCAACACATTGCTATTAGGAACTAGTTGGTTTATTAGCAAAAGGTTTAACAATCACGCTACACATTACCAGTTCAACTATTTTAAATTGAAACTGTTATGCTCATAATAAATGGCCAGACTGAGTACTGTGTGTAATGAGCAAGTGTGACCGTAGCTCCTTTTATTGTAGTTCCAGAGTGCAGGTACCTTGTGGGTGGCCTGCTTATATACTGTGCTCCCAAGGGATGCTGGGATCCCTTGGGACTCCAACAGGTAGGCCCTCTGGTGGACAGGTGTGATGCAGGTTACAAGGGGTTAAATACATAACAAAAACCATAAATCAAGTGCCCCTTATTAAAGGGGGGCACTAAAACCAACACATTAAACAAATTAAACTTTTGAAAGTAAACTTAATTCAAATTCAAATTTGGTTGCCGGGTGAGATGATGCACTCCAGTCCCTCCGGTGCCCACCTCTCGTGGAAGGCCGTCAGCGTACCGGTGGACACCGTGTGCACCATTACCAGTTCATCCATCAGGCTCACAACCACCTGCCTCGTCGTGAATCCCCCGAACCCAACTGGCTGGGTCTTGTGAACGTCACGTGACTGGCTCAGCCACTCCCAACTTGACCGCTCTACAAACCAGTGAACACCCTCGTACCTTACAGCGATTAAACACTGCTCCTCGCTCTGCTGCTCGTGTTGCCCTGAGGGATGATGTGCCACCATAGGCAGGACTTCTTCCTACTGTTCTGCACAATCGGGAACCCGTGAGTTCTCGAAATGGCCACAACAATTTCCACCCGCGGCCCCGTTTTATCCTTCAGGAAAGCGGGGATTAGAGAGGGAAGAAGACTACCAGTGGGAACAGGGTGGGAGAGAGGGTGTTAAAGCAGGGAGTGACTGGCATTGGCATGACGGGGGCGCCGGGAGTGTGGGGGGGGGGGCGGGCGGGGGGGGAGAGGGGTGTGGAGGAGTGATCTGAGCGAGTTGAGACAGAAGAATGGCAGCACAAAATGGGAGGGAGGATGACCATGGCTCAGTTGGTAGCACTCTCGCCTCTTGAGTCAGAGACTTGAGCACACAAATCTAGGCTGACACTCCAGAGCAGTGCTGAGGGAGTGCCGCACTGTCTGAGGCGCCGCCTTTCGGATGAGACATTAAACCGAGGCCTTGTCTGCTCTGTCAGGTGAACGTAAAAATGTTCATAGAACCATGGAAAATTATGACCCGGAAGGAGGCCATTCAGCCCATCGTGTCCGTGTCAGTCAACAAAGAACTGTCCAGCCGAATCCCACTTTCCCGCACTAGGTCCGTAGCCCTGCACTTCAAGTGCACATCCAAGTACTTTTTGAATATGATGAGGCTTTCTGCCTCTGCCACCCTTTCAGGCAGTGAGTTCCAGACAATTTTATACACTTCAATAAGGTCTCCCCTCAGCCGCCTCTGTTCCAAGGAAAACAACCCCAGCCTATCCAATCGTTCCTCTAAAATGTTCCAATCCTGTCAACATCCTCATAAATCTCCTCTGTACCTTCTCCAGTGCAATCACAGCCTTCCTGTAATGTGGTGACCAGAACTGCATGCAGTACTCTAGCTGTGGCCTAATGCCATGGCATTATGCAAAGGAGTCTTATCCCCGATGTCTTGGCCAATCCTTTATTCAACATCACTTTTTAAAAAAAAAGATTATCTGATCATTATTGGATTGCTGGTTGTGGGAGCTTGCTGTGCGCAATTTGGCTGCCACCATTCCCACATTACAACAGTGACCACACTTCAAAAGTACTTCATTGGCTGTAAAGCACTTTGGGATGTCCTGAGGTCGTGAGAGTCGCTTTATAAATCTATTAATTATGCAGTTTAAAAAAAAAACTCACTATTTTAACTGCACTGGGAGCGTCAGCCTAGATTTTGTGCTCCTTAAATTTTTCCCTCTTGAGCATCCCTGATTATAATCACTCAACCATCGGTGGCCATGCCTTCAGTTGCCTGGGCCCCAAGCTCTGGAACTCCCTCCATAAACCTCTCTGCCTCTTCACCTCTTTCCTCCTTTTAAGATGCTCCTTAAAACCTACCTCTTTGACCGAACTTTTGGTCATCTGCTGTCATTTCTTCTTATGTGGCTCGGTGTCAAATACATTTGTTTTGTGAAGCGCGTTGGGACGCTGTACTACGTTAAAGGCGCTATATAAATACTTGTTGTTGGAATTGAACCCATAACCTTCTGACCTGGAGGTCAGAGTGTAACCCACTGAGCCATTAATATAAGATTGGCCACAAGGGTGTATTGCATGTACACCAACTGCTCCGGTGTCTTTTGTGCAGTTGCAGATTACGCGGGACAGCGAGCCGGGATTCGGAAATTTAGCCCTGTTCGTCACAGACATGGCAATATGTAACTTGGCTTTCAAAGCCCAAAGGCAGACTCTTGTCGGTTCTGGTGCCAAGGGAGGTCCAGTCACCTCTTGCTTCTTTTGATCTTCTGATTTGCCTGACACAGTATCAGGACATCAAAGGCAGCCCTGGGAAGCAGCCAGCATTCTAACTGAGATGGCAGTGTAACGTGAGGGAACTGAAGAGCACAAAAAGGGGAATTTCCCACCTTCTCATTGTTTGCTTGATTCGGTTTATTTTATGTTGCTCGCATTTCTTCTAAAAATGGAGCCAATTTGTTCAAAAAGTTTTTACATTACAAAATTTTACAGTGGTTCCATTTGTGAGCTACTTTTGCATCGAGAACACAAACAAATAGCAACTTACATTTATATAAGCACTTTTAACATAGCGACATAATTAAAACCTCCTAGTTCCACCTCCGTAACATCGCCCGTCTCAGCCCCTGCCTCAGCTCATCTGCTGCTGAAGCGCACATCCACGCTTTTGTTACCTCTAGACTTGACTACTTCAACGCACTCCTGACTGGCCTCCCAATTCTACCCTACGTAAGCTTGAGGTCATCCAAAACTCGGCTGCCTCCTGTCCTAACTCGCACCAAGTCCCGCTCACCCATCACCCCCTGTACTCGCTGATCTACATTGGCTCCCGGTTAAGCAATGCCTCGATTTCAAAATTCTCATCCTTGTTTTCAAATCCCTCCATGGCCCTCACCCCCTCCCTATCTCTGTAACCTCCTCCAGCCCCACTGCACTCTACCAATTCTGGCCTCTTGTGCATCCCCAATTTCAATCGCCCCACCATCGGCGGCCGTGTCTTCAGCTGCCTCGGCCCCAACTTCTGGAATTTCCTTCCTGAACCTCTCTGTCTCTCTTTCAGTCGCTCCTTAAAATCTACCTCTTTGACCAAGCTTTTGGTCAACTCACGCAGTATCTCCTTATGTGGAAATAGAAAATAGGTGCAGGAGCAGGCCATTCGGCCCTTCGAGCCTGCACCGCCATTCAATATGACCATGGCTGATCATTCAACCTCAGTACCCCACCCCAGCCTTCTCTCCATACCCCTTGATCCCTTTAGCCGTAAGGGCCACATCTAATTCCCTTTTGAATATGTCCAACGAACTGGACTCAACAACTTTCTGTGGCAGAGAATTCCACCGGTTCACAACTCTCTGGGTGAAAAAGTTTCTCCTCATCTCAGTCCTATATGGCTTACCCCTTATCCTTAGACTGTGTCCCCTGGTTCGAGACTTCCCCAACATTGGGAACATTCTTTCTCCATCTAATCTTTCCAGTCCCGTCAGAATTTTATACGCTTCTATGAGATCCCCTCTCATTCTTCGCAATTGCAGTGAGTATAAGCCGAGCTGATCCAATCTTTCCTCATATGTCAGGCCTGCCATCCCGGGAATCAGTCTGGTGAATCTTTGCTGCACTCCCTCAATAGCCAGCATGTCCTTCCTCATACAGTGGCTTTTTGTTTTTAGATTGTCAGCTCAGTATAAGTAGGTCCTTGTGCCCATCCCCATTGGAAAGTGGCAGCCATGCCCTTGACCGTATTTTTGCTATTGATGGTGACTGGGGAGGCTTTGCATATTTTACTGTTTATTTGTATTGTTTATAAAGGTCACCAGCGAGACTGCTGCGATAGGTTAGTCCTTTCGACAAATGCCAAGAGAATGAGTTGTAGGTGTGGAATCCTGCTGGGAAAGAGGGGGTGGGAGAAGAGGCAGCAAGCCATGTGTGTATTGCAGCATTTCACTACAATACGGTGATTAATGCTGTTTACACATCCACTCTTTGCGACTGTTGGCATGTGAACTGTGTTCTGCAGAGCCTTCTAATGGTAGTAAGTGTCTCTATGCCTGTGCAGCTGGGTTACAGAGAACTGGTTCAACTACATAAAACTGAAAGTGCCAGCTCATTCTGGCCACCACTCTTTAGCAAGGATGTGAAGGCCTTGGAGAAAGTGCAGAAAAGATTTTGAAGAAAGAAAGACTTGCATTTCTATAGCGCCTTTCACGACTACCAGACGTATCAAAGCGCTTTACAGCCAATTAAGTACTTTTGGAGTGTAGTCACTTGTAATGTAGGAAACGCAGCAGCCAATTTGCACACAGCAAGCTCCCACAAACAGTAATGTGAAAATGACCAGATAATTATGTTTTTTTTTTGCGATGTTGATTGAGGGATAAATATTGGCCAGGACACTGGGGATAACTCCCTTGCTCTTCTTCGAAATAGTGCCGTGGGATCTCTTGCGTCCATCTGAGAGGGCAGACGGGGGCCTCAGTTTAACGTCCCATCCGAAAGGTAGCACCTCTGACAGTGTGGCACTCCCTCAGCTCTGAATGGTTTCAGGGATGAGGGACTTCAGTTACGTCGATAGACTGGAGAAGCTGGGATTGTTCTCCGAGCAGAGAAGGTTGAGAGGAGATTTGATAGAGGCGTTCAAAATCATGAGGGGTCTTGACACAGTAGTTAGAGATAAACTGTTCCCATTCGCAGAAGGGTCAAGGACCAGAGGACACAAATTTAAGGTGACTGGCAAAAGGACCAAAGGCAGCGCAGCGAGTGGTTGGGATCTGGAATGGATGACCTGAAAGGGTGGTGGAAGCGACTCAAAAGGGAGTTGGATAGGTATCTGAAATTGCAGGGCTATGGGGAAAGGGCGGGGGGGGGGGGTGGTGGGTCTAACTGCGAGCCGGTACGGGCTCGACGGGCCGAATGGCCTCCTTATGTGCTGTAACCATTCTATGATTTGTTGATGCTGGGCACCCGGATCAGGGTTAACTGAAAAGCAGTTTTAGAACAGGTTATGTATAGCTCGCCGCTGGCGCTGGGACCGAGCGCTTTGTGCAAGTCCTGTCCTACTTAGGGACATTCTACTCGTGTCCACACCAAGACCTGCCACATCTCCGGAGGAGGAGGAGGACAGCGAGATTGAGCAAGAAATCCCATGCGGGAGAGATTTACTACAATGGTTCCAGGGATGAGGGACTTCAGTTACGCGGGTAGACTGGAGAAGCTGGGGTTGTTCTCCTTGGAGCCGAGAAGGCCAAGAGGAAATTGGATAGAGGTGTTCAAAAACATGAAGGGTTCAGACAGAGTAAGTAAAGAGAAGCTGTTTCCAATGGTCAAAAATCTGTGCCCTCTGGTTAAAGTGATTGGCAAAAGAACCAGAGGCGACACGAGGAAAATCCTTTTTAAGCAACGAGTGGTTAGGATTTGGACTGCACTGCCTGATAGGGTGGTAGATACAGGTTCAATAATAGCCTTCAAAAAAGCAATTGGGTAATTAGTTGATGGAGAAACAATTGCAGGGATATGGGGAAAGAGCGGGGGGAGTGGGACTAACTGGTTTGCTCTTCGAAAGAGCCAGTGCAGACTCGATGGGCCGAATGGCCTCATTCTGTGCTGTACTATTCTATGCTTCTGAGACCAAGCAGCTGTGTTCGGTCAGTTGCACTACCTCCTCTGAAATCAGACGGTTGTGGGTTCAAGTCCCGCTCCAGAGATTTGAGCACAAAATCCAGACTGACACTCCATTACAGTGCTGAAGGAGCGCACCACTGTCGGAGGTGCCGTCTTTCGGGTCCTCTCGGCTGGATGTAAAAGATCCCACGGCGCTATTTCAGAGACGAGCAGGGGAGTTCTCCCCAGTGACCTGGTCAATGCTTATCTTTCGCCCAACATCACTGGAACAGATTCTGTGGTTATTGTCACATTGCTGCTTGTGGGAGCTTGCTATGCGCATATTGATCGTTGCGATTCCGAAATAACAAGTGACTTCACTTCAATGGCTGTAAAGCACTATATGGGATGTATCTAGGTCACGAAAGGTGCTGTATAAATGCATGTCTTTCTGTCTCATCTATTCAGTAGGCGTAGAGGAAAATCGCAGCAGCCAATTTGCGGACAGCAAGGCCCCGCAAACGAATGCGATAATGCTCAGATAATCTGTTTTGGTGGTGTTGGTCGAGCGATAAATATTAGCCAGGAGAACTCCCCAGCTCTTCTTCGAATAATACCATGGGATCTTTTACATCCATGCGAGGGGTTTAACATCTCATCCGTAAGACGGCACCCTCGACTCTGCAGCACTCCCTCAGTGTCAGCCTAGTTTCCACACTGCCCTTCCTGAGTTCAGGTAAGTAATGGGTTTCAGGCATTGACCTCGAGTAGGAATTTCTCATCTCTCCCATTCATTTATTCCCATTCCACCATCTGCACGGTACATGTGTAGGCCTCCTGGAATTGTTAATCTCCCAAGGAGTTTGTACTGATGAGCTTCTTAACACAACCCAGCGATAATCTGTGTAAAAACATTTGTTCACTGTTAAACCAAGCAACGAGTCTCTTGGGAAGTTTCTCAAAGGAGTTGTATCGTTCCATAATATTCCATCAGAACCATGTCTGGGGAAAAATGAATCACGCAGGCAGTGAACAGAAGAACTGCTTATCCTTGTTGACCTTAAATCAACAGTAATTGGGTTTATCGAAGGAGGCAGCTACCCTTCATTATCATCGGCTTATCCTGAATTCCAAAATGTCAGCCCATTTATTTTATTTCCCTTTTTGAAAGATAAGTTGAACTAGTCTTTAATATCACACCTTGTTTGAGATCAAGGCACCTCTCATTGGCTGGAAGCTATCTTGGGTTGAATTGTCAAACAAAGCTTTCTCTCACCTTCTCTAGACCTGCCTTGCCTTGCAGACGACTGTGCAAGTGTATCGCGACGTGAAGAGCTCAGCCCATCCCGGGTGTCACTTCAGGCCCTTTACAACCGTCTCTCCACAACTTTACAACCTCTGCCTGTCCAGTCAGCCAGTGACGGTGTGGAGGATGTTTGGGGGGGGTCTTCCCCAGGAGCTCGGCATAGAGTGGGCCTTCCCCCAGACTCTTCCAGTTCATTTAGACGGATCAAGGAATTGCAGAAACAAATGACGCTTTCTGTGAGGTTTTTTTTTTTGCTGTGGTCTAGTTCTTGTCAGATAAGCTGTAATGTATGCACCTGTGAGTATGCTCACGGGTTTGTCGAGTTGTTGTGTTGGGTTTGCTGGTACACTGGTGAAGTTATCAAAGTTCTGATTAACCTCTTTGCCTATGGCCATACTAGTCTGAAAAAGCCTGATCTTGCCTGATCATGGATGCTAAGCAGAGTAAGGCTTGGTTTGTACTTGGAAGGGAGACCGACTGGGAATACCAGGTGCTGTCGACTCTCCACCAGTACGCTTACGGCCTTCCATGAGAGGTGGGTGCCGGAAGGACTGGAGTGCATCATCACCCTCGGCAATCAAATTTTGATTTGATTTAATTTGTTTATTGTTGGTTTTAGTGCCCCCTTCCCCTCCCCTTTAGCCAGGGGGCACTTATATAATTTGTGTTCTTAGTGCCCTCAACAAAAAAAAACAAGGTGGCACTTGAAAAGTTTTTGGAATGTGCCCCCCCCCCCTTTAATCAGGGGGCACTTGTTTATTAGTTTACAACAAAATAGTTGTAGAGCTGTTGATAGGGTGTTGCATGGGCAGTCCTGTGCATTAAGTTTTTAAGCTGCTTCACGGACTCCCAGGCCGCCTGGAATTTCTGTGGTCTGGAGGAGTCCGTGTTTCATGTGTACATTCAGTGTGAGAGTTGGGTGGATGAGGGAGAACCAGTGGATGTGGTGTATTTGGACTTTGAAAAGGCTTTTGACAAGGTCCCACACAAGAGATTGGTGTGCAAAATCAAAGCACATGATATTGGGGGTAATATACTGACGTAGATAGAGAACTGGTTGGCAGACAGGAAGCAGAGAGCCGGGATAAACGGGTCCTTTTCTGAATGGCAGGCAGTGACTAGTGGAGTGCCGCAGGGCTCAGTGCTGGGACCCCAGCTCTTTACAATATACATCAATGATTTGGATGAAGGAATTGAGTGTAATATCTCCAAGTTTGCAGATGACACTAAACTGGGTGGCGGTGTGAGCTGTGAGGGGGACGCTAAGAGGCTGCAGGGTGACTTGGACAGGTTAGGTGAGTGGGTAAATGCATGGCAGATGCGATATAATGTGGATAAATGTGAGGTTATCCACTTTGGGGGCAAAAACGCGAAGACAGAATATTATCTGAATGGTGGCAGATTAGGAAAAGGGGAGATGCAACGAGACCTGGGTGTCATGGTTCATCAATCATTGAACGTTGGCATACAGGTACAGCAGGCGGTGAAGAAGGCAAATGGTATGTTGGCCTTCATAGCTAGGGGATTTGAGTATAGCAGCAGGGAGGTCTTACTGCAGTTGTACGGGGCCTTGATGAGGCCTCACCTGGAATAATCTGAGGAAGGACGTTCTTGCTATTGAGGGAGTGCAGCGAAGGTTCACCAGACTGATTCCCGGGACGGCCGGACTGACATATGAGGAGAGACTGGATCAACTGGGCCTTTATACATTGGAGTTTAGAAGGATAAGAGGGGATCTCATAGAAACGTATAAGATTCTGACGGAACGGGACAGGTTAGATGCGGGTCGAATGTTCCCAATGTTGGGGAAGTCCAGAACCAGGGGACACAGTCTTAGGATAAGGGGTAGCCCATTTAGGACTGAGATGAGGAGAAACTTCTTCACTCAGAGAGTTGTTAACCTGTGGAATTCCCTACCACAGAGAGTTGATGCCAGTTCATTGGATATATTCAAGAGGGAGTTAGATATGGCCCTTACGGCTAAAGGGATCAAGGGGTATGGAGAGAAAGCAGGAAAGGGGTACTGAGGGAATGATCAGCCATGATCTTATCGAATGGTGGTGCAGGCTCGAAGGGCCGAATGGCCTACTCCTGCACCTATTTTCTATGTTTCTATGTGAGGTTGCAGCCCCTCTTCCATTATTTCAAGGGGCTGCTCCTCAATGTTTGGCTGCACTTCAGTCCCACGCTCCTGATCTTTGGGCAACCGGTGCAGAGGGGAGCGGGCAGGTCGGAGGGCCTCCTTGTAGGACTGCTCCTGAGCCTGGCCAAGGGGGCTATCAGCCGGTCCAGGCAGCGGGCGATCGAGGGGGTCGATCAGCCCGACTGCCTGCCTCTCTTCCGCGACTATGTTTGCGCCCGGGTGACCCTGGAGATGGAGCACGTGGTGTCCACCCATACACTCGCGGCCTTCCGCGAGGGGTGGGCGCAGGAGGATCTGGAGTGCATCATCACCCACGGCAACAGAATTTTAATTTGATTTGGCAAGGTCCCTGTTTGATTTGGAAATTTGTGGGTTCTAGTGCCCTTACCAAAAGGGGGTGCTTGATTTGAAGTTCTATCTAAAATACTTGTAGAGCTGTTGAGTTGCGAGTGGCTTAGCCAGTCACGTGATGTTCACAAGACTCAATAAAACCCCAGCCAGTTGTGTTCAGGGGATCCACGATGAGGCAGTTGGTTGTGAGCCGGTAATGTGTAGTGTGATTGTTAAACCTTTGCTAATAAACCAACTAGTTCTTAATAGCAATGTGTTGCTATGAATTCTTAAGCAAAGAACCCACGAAGCAAATACATTACACAAGCCTTGCCACTGCTTCAGTCGTGTCTCCCTTGATTCATTTGATACATTTGCTACCAATCAAAAGCCTCGGTTTGAAGCCTCCATTTCGTCAGTGGAGCACTGAGGAGTTCAGCGAGATCAGGAAGTGTATTGAGGTCAGTCAGCAAGGGTTTATATAGATGCACTCTCTTTCTCAATGGGCCCTTTTGTTCTCCTCTTGGATTGCTTTTCCCTTTGTGGTTCGGGTGACTCCTTTGGCAGGCCGGGAAAGAGAGAGTTTTAAGATATCAGTCAGAAAGTGGCAGTGGAAACAACTCGGGTCAAATGTTGTTTTAAAGTGCAATGCGGCATCACCATCAGAGTGCTCCCTATTCCAACATGCTCAATTAAAATGATCTGATGTAGTATTTTTAGTACTAATTTAACTTATAGAACAATGTCTTTTTTTAATGCTGCAAAGTGACTTCACATTGGACGGTTGCGCTGAAATCAGTCCTCTGCTCAGTTGCAAAGGCAAAATACTGCGTATCTGTAAATCGGCACTATAGACACACAATGCTGGGGATAGTCAGCAGGTTAGGCAGCATCTGTGCTCCGTTAGATGGCTGGGATAGAAGTCAAGATGGAGAGGTGATTTGTGGGCTAGGCCTACAGGTTATTGACGTATAACATGTTTCTGATGGTTTGTTCTTCGAATTCTTCATATCTCGCTCTATTTATTGCATGTAAAGGTATGGTAGCATAGAGGTTATGTTACTGGACTAGTGACCGGAGACTTGGGCTAATGATCTGGAGACATGAGTTCAAAACCCGCCAGGGCAGCTGGGGAATTTTAATTCAATTACTTGAATAAAAAGCTAGTATCTGTAATGGTGACCATTTGTTGTAAAAACCCAACCGCTTCACTAATATCCTTTAGGGAAGGAAATCTGCCGCCCTTATCCGGTCTGGCCTATATGTGACTCCAGACCCAGAGCAATGTAGTTGACTCTTAACTACCCTCTGAAATGGTGGCTCACCTCATCTTCTCGAGGGACATTATGGATGGGCTAATTGTAATTAGTAATGTGTTAATTGTATTTTTGCACTAGCCTGATTTTACATGAAGAGTAAGTTGGCTTGTTAAATATTGGCGGGTAGCTCGCATTGTCACTGATCAGCTTATTCAATAGCTCTGCACCAATTGCGTTTGTTTTGCAAAACTTAAATCTAGGATCTTGAGTCATCATGTGGTTAACTAAAGCCATAACATTTATCACCAAATACCTGCCACAAACCAAGTACAAAGTGGGTTAGGCTTCCATGGTTTATTGGTGGTATGTAGACAGCAGCAAACAGCTATGCTGACCATTTGAGCCACTGATGCAGCTTTCTCATTTGGAATGATGTGACAGGGTTTTACGTACTGGAATATTTGTCCAGTCAAAGCCGTTGACTGTAGACAGCGATTTGAGCTCTGGAAATGATGGGGGAGTGCAGAACAGAACAAGTGCGGGCGTTGGATTTCAACGTCGCAAGAAGGGTTGTACCACGTCAAAATCATGGGGAGGGCACTTGTTTGGAAACTCTGAGCTCTCTCTACCAAGTAGTGTGTCAGCCATGGCTAAGTGGGAAGCACACTGGCCTCTGGGTCAGAAGGTTGTGGGTTCAAGTCCCACTCCAGGGGCTTGAGCACATAAATCTAGGCTGACACTCCCAGTGCAGTGCTGAGGGAGTGCTGCACTGTCAGAGGTGCCGTCTTTTGGATGAGACGTTAAACCAAGGCTGTTAAACTCATAATAAATGGTCAGACCGAGTACTGTGTGTAATGAGCAAGTGTGCCCGTAGCTCCTTTATTGTAGTTCGAGTGCAGGCACCTCATGGGTGGCTTGCTTATATACCATGCTCCCAAGGGTTGCTGGGATCCCTTTGGGACTCCCAACAGGTAGGCCCTATGGTGGACAGGTGTGATGCAGGTTACAAGGTTACAAGGGGTTAAATACATAAGAGGTCCTGTCTGCTCTCTCGGGTGGACATAAAAGATCCCGTGGCACTATTTCGAAGAAGAGCAGAGGAGTTATCCCTGGTGTCCTGGCCAATATTTATCCCTCAATCAACATAACAAAAACAGATTAGCTGGTCATTATCACATTGCTGTTTGTGGGAGCTTGCTGTGCACAAAATGGCTGTTGCGTTTCCCACATTACAACAGTGACTACACTCCAAATGTACTTCATTGGCTGTAAAGTGCTTTGAGGCGTCCGATGGCCGTGAAAGGCCCGATATAAATGCACATCTTTCTTTCGTTCTTTCACTGCTGGTGTCCTGCCTGCAACATGTTATAGTGAGCGCGCTTTAAGTGGTCTCACCCTCGTGAAGGGAGTTACTTTACCAGACGTCTCAGTATTGCCTATTAAATCGGGCCATTCCAGCCCAAATGGGAGCGGCATTTATAGACCCTGAGGAAGCTTATGATGAAGTTAATGTGGTGTAAAGAACATCTGTGTATACAATGTCTCTTTTGCTAGTTAGTCTGTCTCCCTGGTGACCTTCACCATTGAGCAACTGCATGCAGAAGCATATCCATGGACGCGCACCGGTATTCCAGGATGTCATTGTTCTCGTGTTAGAAGCGGAAGACTAGTTCTGAGGTAAAATGCAAGCAAGACTCTTAGAAAGGGGCCAAAACTTTTCAGCACAGCCCCCCTCCCTCCCTGAGTAAAGCCTCCTCACTTCTGTCGACTACAGACTGGGTGTCCTGGACTTCAGTGACTGGGAATCACATAGAAAAAGTTAGGTCGAAAATAACCTGGGTCTTTCTCTTTCCATTGAGCATTCCCTTGCTGGGCAGTGACTCAAATGGAGCTGGCAATGCTGTTGTGGAATTATTGATGCTGTCGCATGTAAGGACAGAATCTCATATACGACAAGTCGGGATATGTTGAGGGTTTCCACTCCTTGTTCTTTCCATCCGTCAACGAATGGAATGTTCCCCAAGTATAAAGTAGGTTGAATTTCTGAAGGTTGGTTTAATGGATTAGTCAGGTGTTGTATGTGTCTATGTAGCTTTGCATGGCAAAGATGGCTTTTAATCTACAATGCTATTCATTCTAAAATCAAAATGCAACTTGCAATTTATTGTCTTTTTTTCTTTCCTTCTTGCTTTGTCTCTCTCTTTTACACATGCGCGCTGTCTCTTTGTCTTCTTCGTTTCTCTCCTGACCGTCTGCTTTGGTTCACCTCTCCTTCTCTCCCCATCACTCCATCCTCATTATTTCCCCCTTCTACCATCAGAGTGTTCTTCTCTCTTTTTCTCTCTCTTTCTCGTTTCTTCCGCTCCTCCTTTTCTCCTCTTTTCTCTGATATGTTCTCTCATATTTTCTTTCTTCCTTTCTCTCTTTCCCTCGTTTCTTTCTTTCTCTCGTTCCGTTCTCTCTCTCCTTCATTCTTCCCTTCCTTCTCTCATTTTCTTTTGTGCTCTGCACTCTCTGGGCTGCCTCCTTTTGCCACGTTACAATTATTAGCCATTTTAATTACCGAGTTGTAATCCAAGAATTGGCCCACATCCTAAAAGTAAAAATAAAACGAAGTTGCTAAGCAGTTTCTCATTTTGTGCAGATTGAATTATTTACAGTCTCTCGCCTAGTGGCCTTCTCTCCACTCCTCCCCTGAAGACGCTACCTCAAGCCCTCTTGGTCTACAGAACAACAACAACTTACATTTATTTAGCACTGTTAACATGATCGGCGAGGTCATTCATTCTTCTAGCATAGATGGCGAGTGTGTGTCTGGTATTCTTCGGCTAGGGCACAGTGACTTCCAGCCTATAAGACTTCTATAAATTTTAACACGTTTCGGAGGAGTTAAGTTTGGAGAATGCGCGGTCCCTTGGCATGCACAGAATTAAATAGACTCTACAACACAGAAACCGGCCACTCGGCCCAACTGGTCTGTGCCGGTGTTTGTACTCCACGTGACTCCCCCACCCATTCTAATTGCCTGTTCCCACCTCTTTTGGGTGAGACGTTAAACCGAGGCCCCGTCTGCCCTCTCGGGTGGACATAAAAGATCCCATGGGCACTATTTCCAAGCAGAGCAGGGGAGTTATCCCCGGGGTCCTGGCCAATATTTATCCCTCAATCAACATCACAAAAATTCAGATTATCTGGTCATTATCACATTGCTGTTTGCTGTGCGCAGATTGGCTGCTGTGTTTCCTACATTACAACAGTGAAGACATGCGCACAAGTACTTAATTAGCTGTAAAGCACTTTGAGACGTCCGGTGGTCGTGAAAGGCGCTATATAAATGCAAGTTTTGCTTTCTTTGTTTTGCTCCAATATAGTTCTACTCCCTTCTTCCTCATCTATGCAGCAAACTTCCCCTTGTCTGCTTCAAGCTCTGTATGTGACGGCAACAATGTTCCCCCCCCCCCCCACAAGCTGCGCGTTCGGGCACTAATTGGGAGGTCCCACGCAGGCCACTCACCAGTGGTAACGCAGGTAAGGATACAGCGATCGCGCACCTAAAATTAAACATTGGCAGCGGGCTCCACATTTTCACCACTCTGTGTAAAGAAATTCTTCCTAAACCCTTTAATCTGTTGGTGGCTATTTTATATTTATGTCCCTTTTTGTTCTGAACTTATTCATCAGTAGAAATAGTTTCTCCACCTCCACCCCATCGAACCCCTTCATAATTTTGAAGACTTCTATCGGGTCTCCTCAGAAGAACACAAGAAGCAGGAGTAGGCCATTTGGCCCCTTGAACCTGCTCCGCCATTCAATAAGATCATGGCTGATCTGCTCTTGACCTCAACTCCACTTTCCCGCCGGCTCCCCATAACTCTTGACTCCCTTATCGTTCAAAAATCTGTCCTAGTCGTCTTTTTTTCCAGAGAAATAAGCCTCAGCCCGCTCACATCATTCCCTGAGATTCTCTCAATTCTACTGATGTTCTTGTAAATCTGTTCTGCGCTTTCACCAATGCTTCAATATCCTTTTTTGTAGTGTGGAGATCAGAACTGTGCGCAGTACTCCACAAGGGCAGTCTAACCAAGCTGGCTCTTTGTGAAGGACTCCTGAGATTGCGCTGTTCAAAGAGAGCAAACATACCCCAACATGTCCTTGCACATCGCAGCAGAATTCCTCGGCGCTTGAAGCAGGATTTTTATTTTCTGCGAGAAGATCAATTTATTTACAAGAGTTGCGTGGTCGCCGCATTGTGAACCCATCGAGCAGACCCCCCCCCCCCTCTACTGCACCTGCTGTGCGTGCACTGCCCCAGGTAATGACCAATTGTGGAAAATTCGCACGACGCTTAAAGGGAAATCCTTGGCTCCAAAGAACTTGTGTACAATATGCAGAACACAATTCAATTTTATCACTGCATCTGCACAGGAAAAGCTGGTTTTGTTGTGAATGTTTTCTGCTTGCTTATCACTGGGCAGAGATTAAAAGCTGTGTGATCTCTAATTCAATGCGTGGCACTGGCTGAATTTATATGGCAACCTGGGAGTTGATCATGTTTTCATTTTTTTTGTGCACCCATTTAAAGTGAACACTCTCCCTGCATAGAATCATAGAATGGTTACAATACGGAAGGAGGCCATTCAGCCCGTTGAGCCCATGCCAGCTCTCTCCAAGAGCACTTCAGCGAGTCCCATTCCCCCCCCGCCCTTTCCCCCATAGTCTTGCAATTTATTTTCCTTCAGGTACTTACTAACTCCATTTTGAAAGCCACGAGATGAGTCTGGCTCCACCACCCATTCAGGCAGCGCATTCCAGATCCTAACCACTCGCTGTGTTTTAAAAAAAAAAAACATTTTTCCTCATATCGCCTTTGGTTCTTCTGCCAATCACCTTCAACATTTTTGTGTCCGATCTGTTTTTGTGAAATCTTACAAATTTTGTAGTCATCAAAGTGAGGGATGTTAGCACCAGGAAATGGAACAATTCTTATTTCTGCCATCTGAGGTAAGGACTGATTTTCCAAAATAGCATTTCTGGATGGGAGCCTCAACTGCCAGGGGCAGATCTGGGAAATTCCAAGTTGGCTTTCCACAAATTTCTATTTGCACAGTTTCCACTTCAAGCACTGCCAGGCCAGGTATAGTGGCACGAACATAAGAAATAGGCCATTTGGTCCCTTGAGCCTGCTCCGCCATTCAATAAGATCATGGCTGATCTGATCTTGGCTTCAACTCCACTTATCCCTGCCCGCTCCCCGTAACCCTTGATTCCATTATCGTTCAAAAATCTGTGGCTCCGCCTTAAATATATTCAATGACCCAGCTGCCACAGCTCTCTGGGGTAGAGAATTTCAAAGATTCACGACCCTCTGAGAGAAGAGATTCCTCCTCATCTCTGTTTTAAATGGGCGATCCCTTATTCTGAAACTATGCCCCCTAGTTCTAGATTCCCCCACGAGGGGAAACGCCCTCTCTGCAACTACCTTGTCAAGCCTCCTCAGAATCTTACACGTTTCGACAAGACACAAAGTAGAACAATGCCTGCTACTCAGTCCGACCACTTCTCACGCCGGCCATTGGCTACTCTTGAGCGAGTGCCAATTGGGAGCACTTTTGTGCTATGGGTCGATGCCCATTGAGAGCGCTAAGTCTTGTACAGACATTTCATGGCTGAGCGTTGAATCATCTCCAATCTGGGCTGAATTTGAACATGAGATAAAAGGAGCAGGAGTAGGCCATTCAGCCCCTTGGAGCCTGCTTCACCATGCAAGTAGGTCATGGCTGATCTGTACCTCAACTCCATTTTCCCACCTTTTCTCCATTGACCCTTGACCCCCCCTTGCCTAACAGAAATCTACCTATCTCAGTCTTGAAAGCACCATGATCTTATTTTACATGAAAAGTCTTTAATTGTTGATCTCGGTTGCTCTGTGTATTTTACCCAGCCGTGAGTAGCACGAAGGCACCCTGATGACTGAAGACTGCCAAGGATTCTGCTACAGTAATAAAGCTCCCCATTCTGAAACTTGTTTTTTTTGTATAGGTGAAATCATGAAAATAAATTGTTGGGCCTAGGTATGAGGAGAATGTTCAATAGCTTGAAAAGAAGATATTTAGAGGCTGGAGTTACCCTTTAAAAATGGAATGTCGAATTGGAGAATTTTAGTTACGAGGAAAGATTGTATAGGCTGGGTTTGTTTTCTTTGGAATGGAGGAGGATGAGGGGAGACCTCATTGAGGTGTATAAAATTATGAGGAGCCTAGTTAGAATGGATAGGAAGGACCTATTTCCCTTGGCAGAGGGGTCAATAACCAGGCGGCGTAGATTTAAAGTAATTGGTAAGAGATTTAGAGGGGATTTGAGGCGGAATGTCTTCAACCAGAGGGTGGTGGGGGTCTGGAACTCAACTGCCTGAAAGGGTGGTAGAGGCAGAAACCCTCACCACATTTAAAAAGTACTTGGATGTGCACATGAAGTGCCGTAACCTACAGGGCTACGGACCTAGAGCTGGAAAGTGGGATTAGGCTGGATAGCTCTTTTTCAGCCGGCACAGGCACGATGGGCCGAAATGGCCCCCTTCCGTGCTGTAAATTTCTATGATTCTATGTTAATGACGCGGCTGTATTCCATTTGCTTAATTCCTTAACGACCAATGAGTGAGTAGTGGTTTATACCTCTTTAATTAGTTGGTGGGCAATTTATACTAGCCTGTTTGGGGAATCATGGAGGCGTGGTGTGTGTGTGTCTAACTGGATTGCATCGCTCAGGAGCATGTTGTCCCTTTTTGATGAGCAAGTGCCCGGATTGCATTTGCACATAAATGAAGTTCCTCATATCTGGCAATAAAATCGATGACTTGAATGCAATGTGAGGCTTCTTGTGAGAACGGCAAGAGTTATCTCCGGAATCTGGCATTGAATGTGAATTCTGAGGAACTTAGTATTCCAACTGTGTTTTGGGGTTACCGGAGACAGACTCCAGTCAATAATGGTGTGACCTTTCCATTGTCCGCTGCTCATGATTGCAGATGCTCCCAGTACAGTGCCGAGATGTGTCTGTCTATTGTGACACTGCCAATCAGTGCTCCTGCTTTCCCTTTGTGTTGATTTGTAGTTACTGAGAAGAGGCTGTTCAGCAGAACTCTACAATAATTGAATGAATTCTGCAGAAAATTGATGCAGGGAACATCGAGGTGAAATGTTATTTCAACCAGGGGTTGTGAGCTAACCTTAATTGAGGTTAATATTGTGCAGAGTGCAGGTTTGGAATTTTATTTGATAACGCTCCTGTGACAGTTGTACAGGTTGAAGCTCCCTTTCCAGAACTCCTTATCCAGAACCGCCCCTCGTCCAGAACCATTCCCGGCCACCGGGTGGCGCATGCGCGGAACACCGAAATGAACAAACTGAAGTCGTTCCTCGCTGCCGACTCCTGCAATCGCTGGCCTGACCCCACCCGCCCCCATGATCTCTCTGCCACACACCCAACCCCAAGCCAGCCTGCCCCGATATCCCCTTGCTCAGTACCTGTACCATCCAACGTGACCACCCCTCGTCCGGAAGAATCCCTTATCCAGAACGGGCTGGGACCCGAGGGTTCCAAATAAGGGAGGTTCAACCTGTACTACGTTGCAGGAGCTGTACAAATACAAGTTCTTGTTTGTTCAAACTCCGCCGTGTGTTTCGAACATGCGGGTGGGGTCAACATTAAAACTTCATCCCTGGGCCGAGTCAGGCCTCTGACCGGGATTGGGCCGTTACCAGGCTCTCGGGTAACAATGTTGGCCTTTATTGCAAAGGGGGATGGAGTATAAAAGCAGAGAAGTCCTGCTACAACTGTACAGGGTATTGGTGAGGCCACACCTGGAGTACTGCATACAGTTTTGGTCTCCGTATTTAAGGAAGGATATATTTGCATTGGAGACAGTTCAGAGAAGGTTCACTAGGTTGATTCCTGAGATGAGGGGGTTGTCTTATGAGGAAAGGTTGAGCAGGTTGGGCCTCGACTCATTGGAGTTGAGAAGAATGCGAGGTGATCTTATTGAAACATCAGATTCTGAGGGGGCTTGATAGGGTAGATGCTGAGAGGATGTTTCCCCTTGTGGGTGAATCAAGAACTAGGGGGCATAGTCTCAGAATAAGGGGTCACCCACTTAAAATGAAGATGAGGAGGAATTTCTTCTGAGGGTGGTGAATCTTTGTGATACGTCCTTACTACACAGTATAAATGCACACGAGGCCCATGCTTGAGAGAAGGTCAGTCTGTGACCTGTCCTTTATTCCTTAGCACTCAAGTGATGAAGGTGGGTGGAGCTTCCCCTTTTATACCTGAAGGTCCAGGTTAGGAGTGTCTCCCACCTAGTGGTCAGTGTTCTCACGGTGTACAACTTAGGTCAGTTTATACATGGGTTACAATGCTGGTTGAATACATGACATCACCTCCCCCCCCAAAGTCTTATTGGGATCACAGGTTGAGTCTCTCTGGTGGTTTACGCTCCCTTGTAGAGCGCCTGAGTTGGGGCTCCGGTTGTTGGGCGCTGGCCTGAGTGTCTGCTGTTTGCAGTGCCTCAGGCCTGTCCGGACTGCCCACAGTGACTGGGCTCTCCTCCCTTTGGTTCCGGTGTTCGGTCACCTGTGGTGGAGTGAACTCTATATCGTGTTCTTCCTCTGCTTCTTCTATGGGGTTGCTGAACCTCCTTTTTGTTTGATCCACATGTTTGTGGCAGATTTGTCCATTGGTAAGTTTAACTACCAGAATCCTATTTCCTTCTTTGGCAACCACAGTGCCTGCGAGCCATTTGGGCCCTGCAGTGTAGTTGAGGACAAAAACAGGATCATTTACATCAATACATCGCGCCCTCGCATTCCTGTCATGGTAGTGATATTGTGACTGGCGCCTGCTCTCGACAATTTCTTTCATGGTGGGGTGTATAAGGGATAATTGGGTTTTGAGCGTCCTTTTCATTAGTAGCTCTGCGGGTGGAACCCCTGTGAGTGAGTGTGGTCGGGATCTATAGGCCAACAGGAGGCGTGATAAGCGGCATTGTAGGGAACCCCCTTGGAATCTGAGCATCCCCTGTTTGATTATCTGCACTGCTCGTTCTGCCTGGCTGTTTGAGGCCGGCTTGAACAGTGCCGTTCTAACATGGTTAATTCCATTGCCTGCTATGAAGTCCTGGAATTCAGTGCTTGTGAAGCACGGGCCATTGTCGCTGACCAAGATGTCCGGTAGACCGTGGGCGGCGAACATTGCCCGTAGACTTTCAACCGTGGCAGAGGATGTGCTTGAATTTAAAATGTGTCACTCGATCCATTTGGAGTAGGCGTCTACTACAACCAAAAACATTTTCCCCATGAAAGGACCTGCGTAGTCCACATGGATGCGTGACCAAGGCTTGGCGGGCCATGGCCATGGGCTAAGGGGGGCTTCCCTGGGCGCATGGCCCAGCTGGGCACATGTGTTGCACCTGTGAACACAAAGTTCCAGATCTGCGTCTATCCCTGGCCACCAAACGTGTGACCTGGCAATTGCCTTCATCGTGACAATGCCCGGGTGCCCATTGTGGAGTTCTCTGATGAACACCTCTCTGCCCATCTGGGGCATGACTACGCGGTTTCCCCACAGTAGGCAATCGGCCTGAATCAAGAGTTCATCCTTGCGCCTGTGAAATGGTTTAAATTTCTCAGGGCATGCCCTGTACGTGGCTGCCCAGTCCCCATTCAGGACACATTTCTTGACTAGAGACAATAGCGGGTCTCTATTTGTCCAGACTTTAATCTGACGGGCTGTCACGGGTGAGCCTTCGCTTCCGAAAGCTTCAACAGCCATGACCATCTCAGCACCATGCTCGGTAGCCCCTTCAGTGGTGGCTAGTGGGAGCCTGCTGAGTGCATCGGCGCAGTTTTCGGTGCCCGGTCTGTGCCGAATTGTGTAGTCATAGGCAGCTAACGTGAGTGCCCACCTCTGTATGCGGGCCGATGCGTTTGCATTTATGGCCTTGTTGTCGGCCAATAGGGACGTTAGGGGTTTGTGATCTGTCTCCAGCTCAAATTTCCTGCCAAACAGGTACTGGTGCATTTTCTTTACCGCATATACACATGCGAGCGCCTCCTTTTCTACCATCCCGTAGCCCCTTTCTGCCTGGGACAGACTCCCAAAGGCATAAGCTACGAGCTGTAACTGACCCTTGGCATTGACATGCTGCAACACACACCCGACACCATAGGACGACGCATCGCACGTTAACACAAGTTTCTTACATGGGTCATATAGCGTTAACAGATTGTTGGAACATAACAAATTGCGTGCTCTATTAAAAGCCCTTTCCTGGCTGTCCCCCCAGACCCATTCGCGACCTTTGCGTAGGAGCACGTGTAGCGGCTCTAGCAGCGTGCTCAATTTGGGAAGAAAGTTACCAAAATAGTTCAGGAGCCCCAGGAACGAACGCAGCTCCGTCGTGTTACGGGGTCTGGGTGCTCTCTGGATCGCTTCCGTCTTGGATGCAGTAGGGCTGATCCCGTCTGCTGCTACCCTCATCCCCAGGAATTCTACCTCTGGAGCTAGGAAGACGCACTTCGCCTTTTTCAGTCGCAGACCTACCCGGTCCAGTCTGCGTAGCACCTCCTCCAGGTTGTGGAGGTGTTCTTCAGTATCGTAACCCGTAATGAGGATGTCGTCCTGAAAAACCACCGTCCCTGGAATCGACTTGAGGAGGCTTTCCATATTTCGTTGGAAGATCGCGGCGGCCGAGCGAATCCCGAACGGACATCTGTTGTACTCAAACAATCCCTTGTGTGTCGTGATGGTGGTCAGCTTCTTCGACTCACTCGCCAGCTCCTGGGTCATGTAAGCTGAGGTCAGGTCCAATTTTGAAAAAAGTTTGCCACCGGATAGCGTCGCAAAGAGGTCCTCCGCTCTCGGTAGCGGGTACTGGTCTTGGAGTGACACCCGATTGATGGTGGCCTTGTAATGCCACATATCCTGACCGACCCATCCGCCTTGAGCACCGGCACAATCGGGCTCGCCCAGTCACTGAATTCGACTGGTGAGATGATGCCTTCCCTCAACAGACGGTCCAATTCGCCTTCTATCTTTTCCCGCATCACGTACGGCACCGCTCTGGCCTTGTGGTGTACTGGTCTGGCGTCCGGGTTTATGTGAATCACTACCTTGGCCCCCATGAAAGTGCCAATGCCGGGTTGAAATAATGAGTCAAATTTGTCCAGGACCTGTGAGCATGATACTCGCTCCACAGAGGAAATTGCATTGACATCGCCCCATTTCCAGTTCATGACAGCAAGCCAACTCCTCCCCAGTAGTGCGGGACCATCCCCTGGGACAATCCAGAGTGGCAACCTGTTCTCCGAATCTTTGTGGGTCACGACTACCGTGGCGCTGCCTAGCACCGGAATGATCTGCTTTGTGTAAGTCCGTAGCTGTGCGTCAATCGGCGATAATTTTGGCCTGGCCTTGGATGCCCACAACTTTTCGAACTGTTTGATACCCATCAGGGACTGGCTGGCCCTCGTGTCTAACTCCATTGATACCGGGATGCCATTGAGGAGCACTTTCATCATTATCGGTGGCATCCTGGTGTATGAACTGTACACGTGCTCCACATGAACTCGCTGAACTTCAGCTTCCAGCGATTTCCCCCAGTGTCCATTTCTGCAATTTCTGCAGGTATTTTGCTCATCTCTGCAAACTCCGGCTGAGTGTATGCCTCCACGCCTCCAGCATGAGTTGCGGTTTGAAACAAGAGGTCCCTTGCCAGTCGATCGTCCCTGACTGCCCCTGTTATTGTCCTTGAGTGCACCATTAACAGGTGTTGATGGCCCCATTACTGGCCGCATTGTCCCTAGCAATGGCGTGAATCGCTGTTCAGCTTGCCATTGTCTCTGTCGAACTCCCCCTCTGGGTTCGACTACATGTTGGGGCATGCCTGACTGCCCTTGTCTGCCTGGAGAACTGTGTGCTGCTTTAACAATGTTGAATCTCTGTCCCAAGCATTCCTTAACACAGTAACTCTCGTCTGTTCTGCTAGTGGCCATGCTCGCGTGGTTTAAATCCCAGTTTCTTGTCGCCATTGATACGTCCTTACTACACAGTATAAATGCATACGAGGCCCATGCTTGAGAGAAGGTCAGTCTGTGACCTGTCCTTTATTCCTTAGCACTCAAGCGATGAAGGTGGGTGGAGCTTCCCCTTTTATACCTGAAGGTCCAGGTTAGGAGTGTCTCCCACCTAGTGGTCAGTGTTCTCACGGTGTACAACTTAGGTCAGTTTACACATGGGTTACAATGCCGGTTGAATACATGACACTTTGAAATTCTCTACCCTAGAGGGCTGTGGAGGCTCAGTCCTTGAGCATATTCAAGATGGATAGATTTTTGGATATTAAGGGAATCAATGGATATGGGGACAGTGCAGGAAAGTGGAGTTGAGGTAGAAGTTCAGCCATGATCTCATTGAATGGCGGAGCAGGCTCGAGGGGTCGAATGGCCGACTCCTGCTCCTAATTCTTATGTTCTAGTGTGCTGTGAAAATGTTTTCCCAACAATCTCAGAAGAGACAGCTGAGATGCTGATCAGCATCCAAATCAGCTGCAACCTTGCTAAGAACTTGAGTGCATAAAGCAGAGACAACAAAACTGATGTGCCAAGTGCAGCACTTGTACAGTGGAACCTATTCTGAACGACTGTGTCTGATGATGGATAGCCGTTCTGTGTGGGGTCGGGAGCATTGTCTTGATTTCAAAATTCTCATCTTTGTTTTCAAATCCCTCCATGGCCTCTCCCCTCCCTATCTCTATAATCTCCACCAGCCCCACCACCCCTCCGAGATGTCTGCGCTCTTCTAATTCTGCCCTCTTGAGCATCCCTGATTTAAAATCGCTCAACCATTGGTGGCCGTGCCTTCTGTTGCCTGGGCCCTGAGCTCTGGAACTCCCTCCTTATACCTCTCCACCTCCCTACCTCTCTTTCCTCCTTCAAGACGCTCAATAAAACCCACCTCTTTGACCAAGCTTTTGGTCACCTGTCCTAATTTCTCTCTATGTGGCTCGGGGTCAAGATTTTAAATCTCAGAATGCTCCTGAAGTCTTGCCTCGCCTTGGGACATTTCACTACATTAAAGGTGCTATATAAATACAAGTTGTTGTTGTTGTCAACAATGTTGCTTTTGGAAGCAGGGACAGTGGTGGCAGGGGCGATTCCAACCTTGCGGTAAATCCAGTGACAATCAATCGGTCATCACGACCTGCAGACTCCGATACAGTAGGTCCTTTGTCAGCTGTGACTCAGTGGGCAAAACCCTCACCTCCTGAGTCAGTCGCACTCCAGAAATTTGAGCAGAAAATCTATACTGACACTCCAGTGCTGTCGGAGGTGCCGTCTTTTGAATCAGACGTTAAACCGAGGCCCCATCTGTCCCCTCGGGTGGCGCAAAACATCCCAAGGCACTATTTTCAAGAAGTACAGTTGAGTTGTCCCTGATGAACTGGCCAATATTTATCTCTCAATCAACATCACGAAAAAACAGATTATCTAGTCATTACCACATTGCTGTTTGTGGGAGCTTGCTGTGTGTAAATTGGTTGCTGCGTTTCCTACATTACAACAGTGACTGCACTTCAAAAGTACTTAATTGGCTGTCAAGCGCTTTGGAGCATCCAGTGGTCATGAAAAGTGCTATATAAATGTAATCTGTCTTTCCTCTGTACTTTAAAGTGCGACCTTGAGCTGTGTTCCCTGTTTAAAAGTGTAAGTGGGCTTGGTGCATTGAAGCCTGTCTATAATTCATAATTTGCAAGTCTCCCTTGTTTCTGAGTGCCTCTTGTGTATATTTTACAATGCACATTATTTGGAACTGTCAATAAGAGTCTATTTTTACAGGTGTCTGCTTTTTGGGAGTGCCCATTTGTACAGGTTTCATTGTAAACACAATAGAAAGTAACACAGCCTAAAAGCAGCATTGCTAGTTAAACCGATATCTTCTGCCTCAGGCAATGAAATGCTAATGTTATGGTTTAATCCTTTTTAAAGTTAAAAAGAAATCTTACTCGTGGTTCAGTAAGAAGTGCGCTGTTCATTGTAACTTGACTGAGTTTTATATACCAGCATGCTTTGAGAGGCTAAGAAGCCGTGTTGCTGGGCAAACGCTGTAAAGATAGATCTGCTGTCATTTATAAATCTATGGTTGGGATAATCTGCCTGACCTCGAGAGTTCCGCAAAACAAACCTTGAAGCTGTCGTAAAATGATTGAATAATCGATACCAATGATTTGAACAATAGTCAACGTGATCTGAGACAGAAGAGCTAACAATGATTGAACAATAGCCAATGTGGTCTGAGACACGTATGCATTGGGAAGTCTGCCAAGTTTTGGGTATAAAGGACACAGTTAGAAAAACGCTTGGGGCTGCTGCAGTGAGCCGGGCGACTTGAGCAATCGCACAGGACGCCGACTAGTCACTGCTGAACTGGCCACTCGCTGGTGTTGGTACGTATGTATGCTTGTTCTTGTAATCATAGATTGATTTTAAGCAAAGAAAAGTTACCCTGAAGTCTTTTGTTGTCTGTTCCACTATGGATCCGAACTCCATATACTGTTAGACGGAGGCTAGATAGACACGTCTTACAGATATTGGCGCCCAAACAGGGACCTGTCCGGAACAAACCATGGCAAATATAGTGGATGAGTTAATCACGAAATACATGACTGGGAAGGTACCCCTCAAGGAAGGATGGGTTACGGGTCATAAAAGATGGAAATAACCTGATTTATGAGGCCGGACGATGGAGATGTGTCGGCCAGGAATGATGAAAGCCATCAGGCTGATGGCATTTCAGACAGTTTAAGAACGATGAATGTGAGAAGATTAGAATGGGAAGACATGGCAAATAAAGCCAGTGATCGGGAGGCAGTCATAAATCGTTTTAAGAGTTGAAGACGAAAGAGAGAGTAGGAAACGGCTTGAGGAAGATTTCGAAAAGGCAAGAGAAAGATGGTGTAACCAGGAACAATACCCTTGAAAGTCAGTGTTTGAATAATCAGTGTCAATGTGATGGTTGGTCAGAATAGGCGTCTCAACAGCGACACCGAGCCAATCAGGTGGAGCAGCCCATTGAGGATCTTAAGGTTACATTTAGGGTACCCCAAAGATGGGCATTAGAAGAGCAGGGTGCCCGTGAGGGATCAGACAGAATGTAGAAAGAGAGTCAAAGAATTATTGAGAAGTTACGAGTTCAAAGGGACATTGTGTGTGCCCTGGCTCCATTGTCTGGAGGAAATGGAGACGAAAGTGAAGAGGTTACGTCCCACCGGACAGACCCCGACGCCTGCCCGTGAATCCGAAGTGACAAAGGTGGGTACTTGGCCGTTGCCAACGGGGTACCCGGGCGTACTGGACTGGGAGTTTGAGGTAACGGTTAATATAGAGAAGTTCAGGAAAATGTCCAGTGACGTGAAAAAATTAGATCAAGGAGGAGACCCCCCCTGGAAATAGGCCAAATAGCTGCTTTAAATATAGGACCTTTTCCCTATGGGTTTCAGACTTATAAGAACACTGAGACACCGACAAAGGTTCGATTTTGCCAATACAATGGACTTTATTAAAAGTATCAAAAGACTAAGTTCCCAAGTTCAACACTACTGAGTGCAGGTTTAAAAGTATCAAAAAGACGACCGATTTCCGAGCTTTCAGATTTAAAATTCCTTCCCCGCAATAAGTATGCACTGAATTTAGCTGGTTATACATACAGTCCTTCTCGAGTGATCAATTCGAGTTGGTGTAGGCTCAGAGAGTTGACTAGCCTCGTCAACACCTCCCTTTGTGGACCTTCCTCAAGACGGTCCTTTGTCTTTGCTTCATATACTGTAATGCAGGCTTTCTCCTCGTGGTCCAGCTTCTGTTGGCCAGAGATAACATGTCACATTTGCTGGTTGGTCGATTCTGACATCATGAAGCATATTGTCTGCCTGCCCAGGGCTGCTACCAGAGGTCTATATATGTGTTCGAATGTCCATCCTCCGATGTCCTTTCACCCACCTCCCCCACTGCCCCCCCCCCCCCCCCCCCCCCACCGCCTTTCAGCTTGGAGCACATATTTTTTAATTCTCCCACAAGTCTTCAAACTGGCCTGGATGAGGCCGAAAGGAAGCGCTTACTGCTATTTACGTTGAGTCCTGGCGTTTTCGCTGGTCTCCCACAAGAAGTCAAAAGAGGAAAAGGTAATTATGACCACGCTAAGGTTAAGAATCGCCCAGGCGATGGGGCAGGGAAAGGGGGACCTTTTCCAGGCTCTGGCAGAGACAACACAAGGCCTGTGCGGGTTGCCGGCGGCGATCGCCGATAGACTATGGCCGACTTGTAATGCGGCCACAGGAGGAATAATAGATAGAAGAGTACTGGATGGGCAGCCGCACAGTCACTGGTTTCCCATCCTGATCTCCCATAGGCTGCCCTAGTTTCAAACCGTTCTGGTGGATTTTGACCCGGAGGGTAACACCAATACCGAGGCCAGGGTATTGCGGAAAAATGACTCTGCACTTCGGAGCACGGCAGGGAGATAAAAAGAACACACTGGGTGATAAATAAACCAAAGGGCAAGGTCTGCGAAATTAAGGGTAAGGGACCCGATGCTGGATCACCCCGAAGGTGACAACAAGAGGGGGGGGGTGGGGGGCCACGAAAGGGGGGAACCTTGCTATAGGTGCTATAATTGTGGAGATATAGGACATTTTCCGCACAGTTGCCGAATCCCAAGAACGGGAAGTTGGAGGCCCCTAAATGTGTGGGATACCAGCCAAGCACCCCCACTCGAGACAATGTGTTCAAATTGTTTATCAAGTGAGTGAAAGATCTCGAGATGCCCCAGGGGAAGGGGCCGCACCCAGCCCGAGTAACTGTGTCCACTCGGGTACGATGATTGGGGAAGATCGTGCATGGATCTCATTGTAGAGGGGGGAGAGAGAGGGGACTATTTAGTAGACACTGGAGCGTCCACTCTCCCTCCCCGATGAGGTCTCCCTGGTCAAGTGGAATCTCCCATGTTCCAGGAGGTCTCGCGGACCACTCAGCAGCTGGGGCGCTGTCGCAACCTATGGGGTGGAAATTCAGTCGCACCCTCTGTTGTGGCGTTAATCCGGGTGGAGCAGTAAAATCATCAGCTGGGCCCAGAGTTTGGAACTGGGCGCTAAGGGAGGAGTTGCACAATACATAATTCACGGCAACACATCATAAATCTCAACAAAAAAAAAACAATCGCACTTGCCTGAGGCCGACATTACTTGCCTCGCTGCGGCCACTATAGCTGTGAACACCACCTTCCAGAGGCGGTCCCAGCATGGCGCTCCACGGAGCGCTACAGGTCGGGCGGCAGCCAAAAATCGAGCCGGTGTCGCTAGCAGGGGCGTTGCACATGGGCTCGTCACTTCCGGGCGGTAATGCTCTGCGCCCCGTCGATACCGGCGGGGCGTTGGTAGCTGGCCGCCCACCTGGAAGTGCTTACCGCTGCTCTGGGGTACTAACCGGGGCAGCAGAAGACCAAAAAACCCAGCCCCATGGAGCTTTAAAGTAGGGTCCCTCCAAACAAAGTGGACACGTGTATTAATGAAATGGGATCAGCCTGGGCTTGGGAGTGTTTGGTTCAGACTGGATGCTGGTCCACAATGCTATCGTGGACATGGGTAATGACGGGTCTGTGGAGTGGACAATAATGAGGAAATAGTTGTGATACCCCACGGCTTGGGGAAACATGGATGGTAGCGCCTGCCACTTGGAAACATTGGCGGCCAGGTTGCCCGAAAGGGACCACGCCATCACGTGGAATGCAAAGGAAGCTTTGCTACCCACAAACACGACTGTGACAGGAGTGGCAGTGCGCGGGGGGGGGGGGGGGGGGAAAGAACCAATGTCCAGGACGCACAAACAGTCTACTTTTCCCCAAGAGGCAGAGAGAGCTTTGGAAAAGGCCGTTACGTCCTTGGTGGAACAAGGGGTACTGAGACCCCTCACGACACATGTTAACCCTCCTATTTGGCCAGACAACTCTTGGCGCATGACTGTAGGTTATAGAGTCCGGAATAATAACATCCCTGCCTGTGCTTCCAATCTAGCTGCTGTGGTTGATCTAATCGGCAATATTCCCAGCTCCACCATTGTGTTCACGGTATTAGACACAGCCAATGGATTCCGGTCGACCCCCTTACATCCAGGGGATCCGTATAAGTTTGCCTTTAGCTTCAAGGGGCAGCAATATGCACGGACTAGCCTGCCACAGGGGTTCCACAATAGCCCATCTATTTTTCACCATTGCATGGCTAAGTGCCTGTCCGAGTTCAGTCAACCAGGCCAGCTTGCTCAGTACGTGGACAACTTGTTGCTGTTCTTGGATAGTGAAGGGGAACATCAGGAATTACTGGAGGAGTTGTTCGGGTTGCTCAAAGCAGCGGGTTCTGAAGTAAACCCAAAGAAGGCACATAGGGCAGGGGAGAGGACCAGTTACTCGGACCGACTCTTCGCCTGGGAGAGCGTGCGATGGGCGAGGCGAGGCGCGAGGCGACCCAGCAATTGCACGCTCCGGGTTCGGTGACTGCTCGTGGGCCATTCCTGGGCCTGGCAGGTTACTGCAGAGTGTTTCTCTCGAACGATGCTGTCATGGTAGCTCCCTTATTCAGGTTATTAAGGAGAGGAGTAGAATGGGAGCGGAGCGAGAACTGCGAGGAAGCATTTGTCTAACTGCAGAGGGACTTGCAGACGGCCCAGGCTCTCGGAGCTGTGGGCACTAAGAGCCGCTTCTGTCTCGAAGTGTGCGCCACTTGCTCGCCACCTTCTGGACAGTGAAGCATCTTGCGGTATTCACTGGAACGCAGCCCATCCCCCTCCTTACCATCATACACCAACCCGTCCCTTGTTCCAAAGTCGGATAAAGGAGGGGACAGTTGTGCTGGCGAGACCACGCATGGATATACGGGTATGTGAATCCTCGGCCAGGCCCCAATGAGCAGCTGGGACAGTTTTGGATCCAAATTACCGACTTGCGGTCTTTTCCCCCGCGGTCGTGTATTGGGGGCGTGAAAAGAATAATTGCACCGGTACGGGACCCGGTTCGGTTATGACAGCCCAACACTGCAAGGAAACTTGGTAGAATTAATGAGGCGCATCATCAGTCTCAGAAGCATTAATATATCTTGGCCAAGGAGACCCGTGAATTACAAAAAGAAATACCCCAGGTTGGGGATGACTTGTCGCAGGTATATCGAGATCCACCCATGGATAAGGATCATCTCCCATGAGTAAGGCGTTTCTACCTTGCCCCCATCTAACAGTATATAGAGTTCAGATCTGTAGTGAAACAGACAGCTCGAAACAAAAGACTTCAGGGTAACTTTTCTTTTACTTTTCTTTACTTAAGATCAATCTATGATTACAAGCAAGTACTTGTACAAGCATCATCATCATCATCATAGGCAGTCCCTTGGAATCGAGGAAGACTGGCTTCCACTCTAAACGTGAGTCCTTAAGGTGGCTGAACAGTCCAATACGAGAGCCACAGTCTCTGTCACAGGTGTGAAAGACAGTCGTTGAGGGAAGGGGTGGGTGGGGAGTCTGGTTTGCCGCATGCTCTTTCCGCTGCCTGCGCTTGTTTCCTGCATGCTCACAGCGATGAGACTCGAGGTGCTCAGCGCCCTCCCGGACGCACTTCCTCCATTTATGGCGGTCTTTGGCCAAGGTCTCCCAGGTGTCAGTGGGGATGTTGCATTTTATCAGGGAGGCTTGAGGGTGTTGTTGTAATGTTTCCTCTGCCCACCTTTGGCTCGTTTGCCGTGAGGAGTTCCGAGTAGAGCGCTTGCTTTGGGAGTCTCCTGTCTGGCATGTGAACAATGTGGCCTGCCCAGCGGAGCTGATCAAGTGTGGTCAGTGCTTCAATGCTGGGGATGTTGACCTGGTCGAGGACACTAACGTTGGTGCTTCTGTCCTCCCAGGGGATTTGTAGGATCTTGCGGTACATGCATGCTAACACCACCGAGTGGCCAGTTCGGCGGTGACTTGTCGGCCCTTCTTCCTGTTCAACTGGCCTGGCCCACTGCAGCAGCCACAAGCATTTTTCTAACTGTGTCCTTTATACCCAAAGCTTGGCAGGCCTCCCAATGCATACATATCTCAGACCATGTTGGCTATTGTTCAATCATTGGTATCTCTTCTGTCTCAGAACTTGCTGACTATTGTTCAATCATTGATGACTCTTCTGTCTCGAACCACGTTGGCTATCATTCAATCATTTTACCACAGCTTCAAGGTTTGTTTTGCAGAACTCTCAAAGTCAGGCAGATTGTCCCAACCGTAGGTTTGTAAATGGCAGCAGTTCTATCTTTACAGCGTTTGACTAGCAACAGGGCTTCTTGGCCTCTCAAAGCATGCTGGTATATCAAATTTAGTCAAGTTACAATGAACTTATAAGGAGTTATAAGACAAAGATTTGACACCGAGCCACATCAGTAGAAAGTAAGGCAGATGACCAAAAGCTTGGTCAAAGGGGTAGATTTTAAGGAGGAGAAAGCGGTAGAGAGGTAAAGAGCTTTTAGGGAGGGAATTGCAGAGCTTTGGGGCCTAGGCAGCTGATGGTTGAGCGATTATAATCCGAGATGCTCAAGTGGGCAGAATTTGAGGAGTGCAGATATCTCTGGGGATGTTTGTGGGGCAGAAGGAGATGGGGAGTAATGTGGCCATGGAGGGATTTGAAAACAAGGCTGAGAATTTTGACCCTAACTCCAAGCAGTGGTCGTGCCATTTGTTGGCCCTTGGATATGACCTTGTAAAACGTGTGGAACATTTTACAGCTGTGGTATTGAAGTTGATTTTTTTTGAGAGAGAGATTTGAGGTTTTGATAAAAAAGTGTTTACATAAAGAGCAGTTCTGTTGCGCCCCAGAAGTACAGTCTAACTGCAGCGATGCATAGGGCAACACGGTGTGTGTGGAGAGATTGGTCTGTCAGGTAATTCTGTTCTAAAGAGTATTTTGTTTTATGGTATTCTTATGCCCCCCCCCCCCTTGGCCCTCGGCACCCTCTCGTTCCTCCTAAGCGTTGAATATGTATGTTCTTCCTCCTAGTATCCTCACTGTGTGGAAATCGCGACACATTGTGACACAAAAAAGTCGATCTATGTGTTGAATTTTTAACTTGTAGAATATCTTATTACTGGAAGCAGCACGTGGGGGTTTAGATCAATCAGGGCTTGCTATTTGCTGCAAGATGGTGGGAGTTTTGATTCAAGTCTGACATGCAGAAGAGTCGCTTCTGATGCATTGTTGTGAAGAAGCACTTGTGATGCCTTGCTGCTTAATGTGATTGTATATAAGTTGCTCATAGACTACTGCAAGTCTATCGGAAGTGGCTATGACTTTGGATGGACCAAAACTCCAAGTCATTGACAACCCCGTTGATCTGTTGCGTATGAGAAAAGCAGCTATTTGCTGCTTTTTGTATCAGTACAGCTTCAAAGGACGTTCGTTGAATGATCTACCTAAGCTGACTTTACACAGTTTTCAGCTTTTTGGCCAGCAGAAAGGTTTTTGAGTTTTAAATTTATGCCAAACAGCTGAGAAGCAAAGTAACTTCTAAGGCTGTCACTTGAAAAAAACATTCTTTTTTTTGACTATTTTAAATTACATTTTTTTAAATTAAATGAATCCTTGATTTTAAAATTCTCATTCTTGTTTTCAAATCCCTCCATGGCCTCGCCCCTCATCTCTGTTAATCTTCTCCAGCCCTGTAAATACCCTGGACCTCTGCATGCCACCTCTTTGACCAAGTCTTTGGTCATCTGCCCTAACATCTCCTTATATGGCTTGGTATCATTTTTTTTCCCTAACACTCCTACAAAAAGAAAGACGTGCATTTATATAGCGCCTTTCACAACCACTGGATGTCCGTAAGCGCTTTACAGTCAATGAAGTACTTTTTGAAGTGTAGTCACTGTTGCAATGTAGGAAACTCGGCAGCCAATTTGCGCACAGCAAGCTCCCACAAACAGCAATGTGATAATCACCCGATCACCTGTTTTTCCTTTAAATGCAAAGTTTTCTTTTTCACAAGACAGTTAAAACTATGTAAACATCTTGGCTCCCTCAGCCTTCTCCTCCTCCTACAATCGACTGGCCTTTACCACCTGTAGTATTAGTGCTGCTCATTTATCTAATCTCCTGTCCATCTTGGGATGTTCCAACTTCATTATCTTGGTCAATAGGTGATTTGCTGTAACGAGGAAGGACCACTTTGGCATCTTGCAGTGAGGTAACCAGGAACCTGCTTCAGGTCCATTCTGTGGATCGAACTGTCCTGAAAGTAGCTGCCAAGCTAAAGGTCGTGATCTACTGATGTGAAGGAATTAGTCCCAGCTAGTCTGATGTGACCTGTTAGAATTAGGTCTTGTTGTAGATAATATCTTTTATTTTCTGCTAATCTGCTGCTCAGAATTTTTTTTAATGTCTGATTAAGCTCTGGCAGTGGTGCGTACTTCATTATGTTGGCTTTATGTGCATGTGTCAGCCATGCCTCAGTGGACAGCACACTCACCTCTGAGTCAGAAGGTTGTGGGTTCAAGTCCCACTCCAGGAACTTGAGCACAAACAATCTAGGCTGACGCTCCCAGTGTCCGTACTGAGGGAGCGCTGCACTGTCGGAGGTGCTATCTTTCAGATGAGACGTTAAACGATGGGAGTTTTCCTCTGTGTCCTGGCTAATATTTATCCCTCAATCGACATCATTAAAACAGATTATTTGGTGATTATCACATTGCTGTTTGTGGGAGCTTGCTGTGCACAAATTGGCTGCCACGTTTACGTCCGTTGGTCGTGAAAGGCGCTATGTAAATGCAAGTTTCTCTCCTCTCCTCTCCTTTCCTTTCTTTCCCTCTCTCTCTTTTCCCTCTCTCTCTCTTTTCCCTCTCTCTCTCTTTTCTCTCTCTCTTTTCCCTCTCTCTCTCTTTCCCTCTCTCTCTCTTTCCCTCTCTCTCTCTCTCTCTTTTCCTGCTCTCTCTCTCTCTCTCTCTCTCTCTTTTCCCCCTCTCTCTCTCTCTCTCTCTCTCTCTCTCTCTTTTCCCTCTCTCTCTCTCTTTTCCCTCTCTCCTTTTCTCTCTCTCTCTCTCTCTCTCTCTTTTCTCTCTCTCTCTCTTTTCCCTCTCTCTCTCTCTCTCTCTCTCTCTCTCTCTCTCTTTTCCCCCTCTCTCTCTCTCTCTCTCTCCCCTCTCTCTCGCTCTCCTTTTCCCTCTCTCTCTTTTCCCTCTCTCTCTCTCTTTTCCCTCTCTCCTTTTCTATCTCTCTCTCTCTCTCTCTCTCTCTTTTCCCTCTCTCTCTCTCTCTCTCTCTTTTCCCTCTCTCTCTCTCTCTCTCTCTCTCTCTCTCTCTTTTCCCTCTCTCTCTCTCTCTCTCTCTCTCTCTCCCCTCTCTCTCACTCTCCTTTTCCCTCTCTCTCTCTTTTCCCTCTCTCTCTCTCTCTCTCTCTCTCTCTCTGTCTCTCTCTCTCTTTTCCCTCTCTCTCTCGCGCTCTCTTTCTCCTTTTTCTTTCTCTTTCACTCTTTCTTTTTCTCTTTCTCGCTCTCTCTTTCTCGCTCGCTCTCTAATTCTCTCTTTCATTAGTTATTGTTCCCAGCTGCCCATCATGACTGGAAACACATGGCCCCAAGACCAATCCTGTACTCCCCTGCCCTCAACCATTGCAGGAAGGCCAGATATTGTAGACAGACAACAACAACTTACCTTTATAATAGCGCCTTTAACGCCGTGAAACGTCCCAAGGCTTTATTGCTGAACCCAATGATGGACCTCCATCTGGTTTAGTCTCCCACAGGCCACGGGTTTCCGTTGATCCCCTGAAAGATGCCGATTGGAGCTGCTTGAACATTCTAATGTGTGTTCATCTAGAGCAAGATCTTTTGAGTACCTGTGCAACTTTTAGGGACTGGATTTAGTATTGGTGTTGTCTGACCCGAGTGGAATATTACTTCACTGGCTCGGCCTTGGCTTGAAGTATTGTATCCAATTCTGGGCACCACACTTTAGAGAGGACATGAAGGTCTTGGAGGGGTTGCAGGGGAGATTTACTAGGCTGGTACCAAGGATGAGGGGGTTTCAGTTATCTGCAGCGACCAGAGAAGCTGGGATTGTTCTCCTTTTGAGCAGAGAAGGGCAAAGGGAGATTTAATAGAGATGTTCAAAAATATGAGGGATTTTGATAAAAGTGGATAGGGAGAAACTGATTCCACTGGCAGGAGATTCAGTAACCCAGAGGACACACATTTAAAATAATTGGCAAAAAAAAAAACGGGGGAGATGAGTAGAATGTTTGTTTTTTACTCTGAGTTATGATCTGGAATGCATGGCCTGTAAAGAGCAAGGGGAGTGGTGCAAATCAGATAGCTCTTTGAGAGCCAGCGCAGAACGATGGGCCGAATGGCCTCTTTCTGTGCTGTATGACGCTCCAGCCTCGTACTCTCGGGTGACTTGGCGGTGCGATGATGCAGATCGCAACGGAGGCGGTTAGCCATTCTGTTTTGCTAAATAGTTCAGTTGTTTGTGCAATATGTAGCGGTTTTTGAAGGGAACTGAACGTTGTCGCTAAGAATGAGCAATCTTTTATTTTGTGTCTTGAACTGATGTTCTTAATTGTATTGACGAGAGCTGCTTCCGTTTCCCTTTCAGATGTAAAGATATTTTGTGTTCGAAAGCCCATCTTATAGCCTTGCATTAAATCTAGTTTTCAATCTTCCCATTAGATAGAACAGTCAACTTGTTTATTTAACATTTTTTATCTCATTTGTTCCATCGTGTAAAATCAGTTGCCATTTAACCAACTGAAATGAATTAAAAATTGAAATTAATTGATGGTGAAATATACAAAACATTTTGCGTGCCCTCCAGATTTACTCAAAACGACATTTAACATTAATTGTATTCTCCAAAGACAACGTGCAAATTGGCTGTCGTGTTTTCCACATTACAACAGTGATTACACTTCGAAAATTATAAAGGGTTTAGACAGGGTAAATAAAGAAAAACTGTTTCTAATGGCTGAAGGGTCGATAACCAGAGGGCCCAGAATTAAGGTGATTGGCAAAAGAGCCAGAGGCGACATGAGGAAAAACTTTTCATGCAACGAGTGGTTAGAATTTGGAATGCACTGCCTGACCGATTCAATTCTAGCCTTCAAAAAGGGAATTAGATAAATACTTTAAAGGGGAAAAAAATTGCAGGATATGGGGAAAGAGCGGGGCAGCAGGACTGACTGGGTTGCTCTTCGAACGAGCTGGCGCAGACTCGATGGGCCGAATGGCGGCCTCCTGTGCTAAACTATGAATCTGTAATTTGCTACAAAGCGCTTTGGAACGGCCTGAGGTGGTGAAAGGAGATATATAAATGCAAATTCTTTATTTTCTTTCTTTTAAAACAGGCTGCTGTGAATGCATGTGAGAATTGTGAATAGTATTTCAACTGAAACTTGCCATTTTGCTCAGTATGGTATGGTGCCGTACAGAAAGCAAAGAGTCGGAGTAAATGGGTACTTTTCAGAATGGCAGGCAGTGACTAGTGGGGTACCGCAAGGTTCTGTGCTGGGGCTCCAGCTGTTTACATTGTACATTAATGATTTAGACGAGGGGATTAAATGTAATATCTCCAAATTTGCGGATGACACTAAGTTGGGTGGCAGTGTGAGCTGCGAGGAGGATGCTATGAGGCTGCAGAGTGACTTGGATAGGTTAGGTGAGTGGACAAATGCATGGCAGATGAAGTATAATGTGGATAAATGTGAGGTTATCCACTTGGGTGATAAAAACAGAGAGACAGATTATTATCTGAATGTCAACAGATTAGGAAAAGGTGAGGTGCAACGAGACCTGGGTGTCATGGTACATCAGTCATTGAAGATTGGCATGCAGGTACAGCAGGCAGTTAAGAAAGCAAATGGCATGTTGGCCTTCATAGCGAGGGGATTTGAGTACAGGGGCAGGGAGGTGTTGCTACAGTTGTACAGGGCCTTGGTGAGGCCACACCTGGAGTATTGTGTACAGTTTTGGTCTCCTAACTTGAGGAAGGACATTCTTGCTATTGAGGGAGTGCAGCGAAGGTTCACCAGACTGATTCCCGGGATGGCGGGACTGACATATCAAGAAAGACTGGATCAACTGGGCTTGTATTCACTGGAGTTCAGAAGAATGAGAGGGGATCTCATAGAAACGTTTAAAATTCTGACGGGTTTAGACAGGTTAGATGCAGGAAGAATGTTCCCAATGTTGGGGAAGTCCAGAACCAGGGGTCACAGTCTAAGGATAAGGGGTAAGCCATTTAGGACCGAGATGAGGAGAAACTTCTTCACCCAGAGAGTAGTGAACATGTGGAATTCTCTACCACAGAAAGTTGTTGAGGCCAATTCACTAAATATATTCAAAAAGGAGTTAGATGTAGTTCTTATTACTAGGGGAATCAAGGGGTATGGTGAGAAAGCAGGAATGGGGTTCTGAAGTTGCATGTTCAGCCATGAACTCATTGAATGGCGGTGCAGGCTCGAAGGGCCGAATGGCCTACTCCTGCACCTATTTTCTATGTTTCTATGTCTTGACCATCGCGGACCTGGCTCAGCTAGTGACTTTCAGCTGGGATCGCTGTCAGAGCACCGCAAGTGCTGTCAATGTCCTTGGGCCAAGGAAGGATTGAGATTGCTATCCAGGGACGTGTGTGTGTGTGTGTATGCGCACTCGTGTGTATGTGTGTGTGTGTGTATGTGTCAGGTAAGCACAGAGTTCAGTTAGACTGTCGTGTTTTCCAGAGCTGCATAGACTACTCTCGATCCCGGATCATGCGTGGAGTATAGTTACAGATCATTCATGGAGTGTGTAGTGTAGTTAAAGCTGGTATCTGTAAATATGAATATATTGGATTGTCATTAAAAACCCAACTGGTTCACTAATGTCGTTTTTAGGGAAGGCAGCTAGAGAAAAGAGCCCCAGTCTGTGCAATTAAGGGTATACTGTATATGCCCAAAGTGTGCACGAGGGTTAAACATTTGTGTTCTCCATTGTCATAACCAACATATTTTTGGTCTGGTCGATAGGTGACTCCAATCCCATACCAACGTGGTTGCCTCTTAAGTGGACTAGGCAGCCTCTTGGTTGTGTCAAGTTGGCCCACCGCCTTAAGGCTACTGGGCATGAGTAATACATGCCAACTTTGCCAGCAAAGCCCAAATCCCAAGAATAAATTAAAAACAATTTGGGTGAGGTGCTAGAGGGTTGCCAATAGCCATGAAACCCTAATTCAGAAATCGCCATCTTCCAGAAGGGAATTATAAAGGAAAAGCTCTTTCACCCTGTCTCCCAACTGGACTCCGAGGTAGCCATGTTGGGGAGTTTTTCGGTTGGTTTAGCGCTTCCAAAATTCCTCCACTATTGGTCTGCCGTGTTGGTCAAAGGGAATTGGATTAATACTTGAAGGGGAAGAAGTTTCAGGGCTATGGGGAAACAGTAGAGAGTGGGCCTCATTGGACAGCCCTTTCAAAGAGCCGGCACAGGCATGATGGGCCAAATGGCCTCCTTCTGTGTTGGAAAGATTCTACAATATAATTCTATAGTGGAATGTTAATCCTGCCATAAGCACTAATGATACTGCACATGAGTTTTCACAGAATCATAGAATGCTTACAGCACGGAAGGAGGCCTTTCGGCCCATCGAGTCCGTGCCGGCTCTCTGCAAGAGCACCTCAGCCAGTCCCACTCCCCTGCCCTTTCCCTGTAGCCCTGCAATTTTCTTTTCCTTCAGTTACTGATCCAATTCCCTTTTGAAAGCAGTAATTGAGTCTGCCTCCTCCATCCTTTCAGGCAATGCATTCCAGATCCTAACCACTCGCTGCATTTAAAAAAAAAATGTTTTCCCTCATGTTGTCTTTGGTTCTTTTGCCAATCACCTTAAATCTGTGACCTCTGGTTCTCGACCCTTCCACCAATAGGAACAGTTTCTCTCTCTCTACTCTGTCCAGGTACCTCATGATTTTGGACACCTCGATCAAATCTCTTCTCAACCTTCTCTGCTCTAAGGAGAACAACCCCAGCTTCTCCAGTCTCTCCACGTAAATGAAGTCCCTCATCCCTGGAATCATTATCGTAGATCTTTTCTGCGCCCTCTCTAAGACCTTCACATCCTTGCTGAAGTGCAGTGCCCAAAATTGGACGCAATCCTCCAGTTGAGGCTAGACCAGTGTTTTATACAGGGTCATTATAATTTCCACGCTTTTGTACTCTATATCTCTATTCATGAAGCCCAGGATCCCATAAGCTTTTTTAACCACTTTCTCAATACAGCTTCTTTATAAAAGACAATGATAAATTGATTGCACCGAGTGTCAGATCTGATGGTCTTGTTATTGATCGGACTGATTATGAGTGCCTTCATTTTAGTTCTAATGTTTCTTTTTTTTCTTTTTTATGCAACACTTCATGACAATACTTTCCTTTTCAAATGAAAATCCGATCTATACAATTCTATTCTGCTCGATCTGCTCTACAATTGGTGCTCCATGAATTGCAATACCTGGGTGCGTAATAAAATTACTGATGCACCAATTCTGCTTTAGACTAACTGCAATAATGTGATGAGCTATAATCGACCTGCCCTGTTGTGACTCCATTTATTATTGCAGTGTGATTGCTGAGCTCAGCCTAATATCGCCTAGTTAGAGAGTTATGCCTGTCGCTCCATCCCAAACAACCTATCATAGAAACATAGAAAATAGGAGCAGGAGTAGGCCATTCGGCCCTTCGAGTCTGCACCGCCATTCAATACGATCATGGCTGATCCTCTATCTCAACGCCATATTCCTGCTTTTTCCCGATACCCCTTGATGCCTTTTGTTTCTAGAAATCTATCTATCTCCCTCTTAAATACATTCAGTGACTTGGCCTCCACAGCCTTCTGTGGTAGAGAATTCCACAGGTTCACCACCCTCTGAGTGAAAACATTTCTCCTCATCTCGGTCCTAAATTTCCTACCCTGTGACTGTGACCCCCTTGTTCTAGACTTCCCAGCCCCGGGGAAACATCCTCCCCGCATCCAGTCTATCCAACCCCGTCAGAAATTTATACGTTTCAATGACATCCCCTCTCATTCTTCTAAACTCTAGCAAATCAAAGGTCTTTCCATGCTATAATGTGAGTGTAACTCCATGCTGTCACCTCTGTCAGAAGTTGAGGTTTGAAGACCCAAAGCAGGACATTGAACATAATCCAGGCTGACCCTCCAGTGCATTACTGAGGAAATGCTGCACTGTTGAGGGTGAAGTCCGGTGGGTGAGGTGTTCACTTGAGTTCCCATCTATTTTCTTCAAGTGGACACTAAAGATCCCATCCACAGTTTGGTAAAGGGACAATAATTCTTCTGGTGTCCTGGTCAACATTTGTCCTTCAACTAAGAACACCAAAAACAAATGTGTTATCCATTTCATTGCTATTTTTGGTGCAGAAAGGCTGCAACAGATATCAATGTGATAACTCACTGAGCTCAAAGTCAATTAATTGAGTGAAGTCCCTTGAGGTATTTTGATTAGTGCCTCATCACACACATTGGGCGCAAGAACTTTTTTTTATTCCATCCACTGCCCGAATCTGTTTCCCTGAGCGAATTGGTGAAAATTCAGGCCTGGCTGTTTGGTTGTGGGTTGTGAAGTGTTCCTCCTGATGATCAATACTGGCCAGTGCTAAAGCGGAGCTTGTTTCATTCCAGCCAAGCTTTCTACCCCTTTGAGTATTCCATCACAGATACTTCTGTAGGCAGCAAGACTATTGAGGGATATGGAGAAAAGACAGGGATTTAAGAGATGCAGCAACTACTGAAATAGCGTGGGAGCTTCATGGGGCTGAATAGCCTACTCTTGTTTCGAGCTCTACATACATGTTGCCTTGAGTGAAAATATTGCATTGATGTGCTTTTCTTTTTCACGTTGGATTATGTGCGGGTGAAGTATTGGTAGATTTGGGGGCATGATTCATTAAACTCTGGATTGAGAAATTCGACATTTGGAATCTGGCAGTATAAAAAGAGCAACTCACCATGTGGTGCCAAGGTCTCATTGATAACCTCGTTAATGCGCAGCAATGAATTCAGCGACACAGCAACATGTCACTGATTAGCTCTGGTGTGACTTTCCTCCCCTCTGCTGCATGCTACTGAAGTGAATAAATGCATTTTGTAAAAGCTCGCACTGCGGCAGAGACAAAGTCTGCTGAGCATCTATTCTAATCTTGCCCATCATATAAAGAGTTCAACTCCCACCACGGCAGCTGGGGGAATTTAAATTCAGTTAATTAAATAAATCTGGAATAAAAAAAGCACGTATCAGCAATGGCGACCATGAAGCTACTAGATTGTCGTTCAAAACCTACCTGGTTCACTAATGTCCTTTAGGGAAGGAAATCTGCCGTCCTTAACTGGTCTGGCTTATATGTTACTCGAGACCCACAGCAATGTGGTTGTGCCCTCTGAAATGGCTGAGCAAGCCAATCAAGGGCAATTAGGGATGGGCATTAAATATTGGCCTTACCAGCGACACCCACATTCCATAAACAAATAACATTTTCTCGACTCTCCCTGTGGATCAGTGGGTTTATCCAATGAATAGCTGATCTTACAAACCAGATAGGTACCAAGTTCAATCGCAGTCTGGACTGAGTTTGCAGATCTCCATGTGGAAACTAGAGGTGTCCTCCATGTTTCATATTAGGGAGGGGCGATTGTCCAGGTTTCCTGCTCCTTATTGCTGCAACTGCCCCTATGTGGACACTGGGTGGTGCCAGAATTGGATTGCACTGTCCGGACTGTCCTAGCCTGCCCATACTCACTGGTAAGACCCGCACGTGGCGAATAACTACCTTGAGTGAGGTACTGGAGGGTGACGGACGTGAAATTGGAAGCAGTTTTGCTATAACCTTGCCCGTGAATCCAGTGGAATTTGTCATCTTTGTATATTGCTTGGCAGAGCCCACGTCACTTGTGGCAACAAGCTAGTGTGGATGTCTAAGTTTGAACATGCCGGGTTGGAAAGCCAATTTCACACCTTGCTTTCGGTCCTCGCCCCCATTGTACAGGCTACCACCGACCGGGCAAACTGCGATACTGGGCAGCCTGGTTGGGCGAGGGGTCCACCTGCCTGTAGCCAGAAAAAATTGCACCTTTGCTACTCTTGGTACAACCTTCAGAATCGGCCAGAAAAGCAGAGAGGGAGGTGGGTTTGGCCTTCGCAAGAGATGCGCTCTTGGACTCATTCGCCTTCGCGATATATATATTTTTGCGTGTGTGTGTGTGTGTGTGTGTAGATATATATAAGATATAGTTGATGAAGGCACATCTGATTTTACCAAGCATCATGGAATCCCCAATCAAAAGCTAAATACTGCAGATCTTGGAAATATTATGAAATAAAAACAGAAAATGCTGGAAATATTCAGCAGGTAAGGCAGCCTTTGTGAAGAGAGAAACAAAGTTAACATTTCAGGTCAGTGACCTTTCGTCAGAACTGGCAATAGCTAGAGAGGTAACCGGTTTAAAGCAAGTACAGAGGCAGGGAAAGTGGGTGTAGGGAGGAAAGAACAAAAGAGAAGGTCTGTGATAGGGCGGAAGGCAGGAGTGATTTATGTGATGAATGTGTTTATTTGCAACACCAAACGCTCTGATTGGTCCCCTTGGAGAACAAGACACATTCAACAGTTTCTCTGGAATGTGTAATTAGATACTCCCTACCTAAGAAGAGGCGAGGGCCCAGGGGGCAGCACGGCCCAGGGGCAGCACGGCCCAGGGGGCAGCACGGCCCAGGGGCAGCACGGCCCAGGGGCAGCACGGCCCAGGGCCCAGCCCACACTGCAATATGTGTCCATGCAGCTGAGCTGGTCTCCAGTCGTCTTGGTTAATCCTTGCCACTGGACCGAGACCTCGCTCTTTCAAGCCCGTGCAGTGGCTGGTGAGCAACAACCACCACACGTTTTTTTTTAAAAATCCACGCACCGGCATCTTCCACCCTTCAGGATGTAGTTCGTGACCTGGAATATCAGGTCCTTCATCGAAACACCTGTGAACTCATCCCTTTTTGGTGTGGGAGCAAATCATCCTCGATACGAGGGACCGTCTAAGAGATATATATATAATTTGTGTACATGTGTCTGCAGTGTGGCGTCCGAAATCTGATGACCTCGGGACCGAGTCCGCTCCGGATTCCGGGTATTTCCGGATTTTGAAACTTCTTTGCCTGGGCCGGGGTAGGTGGGGTCAGGGGTCGGGCCGCCGAGGTAAGGGGGCGAGGTCGAGCTGCTGAGAGCCAGGGCGAGGTGGGTCCGCCGAGGTTGGGGGGGGGGGTGGGGGGTGCCCGAAGGCGAGGTCGGGCCGCTGAGGGCCGGGCCGAGGTGGGTTCGCCGAGGTTGGGGGGGGGGGGGTGGGGGTGGGGTTGGGGGGGGGGGTGGTGGGGGTGGGTGCCCGAAGGCGAGGTCGGGCCGCTGAGAGCCGGGGCGAGGTGGGTCCGCCGAGGTTGGGGGGGGGGGGTGGGGGTGGGGTTGGGGGGGGGGTGGTGGGGGTGGGTGCCCGAAGGCGAGGTCGGGCCGCTGAGGGCCGGGCCGAGGTGGGTTCGCCGAGGTTGGGGGGGGGGGGGTGGGGGTGGGGTTGGGGGAGGGGGGGTGGGGGGGGGGTGCCCGAAGGCGAGGTCGGGCCGCTGAGGGCCGGGCCGAGGTGGGTTCGCCACGGCGGGGGAGTCCGGATTTCAGAACATTTCCCGGTTTCTGAACGACCCCGCCACGGATCGGCCTGGATTCCGGAACATTCCGGATTTTGGAACTACGGATTTCGGACGCTCAACCTGTGTGTATATATATTATTTATATATTTGGATTGTCTGCAGGTGGTGGCAGAATGGCACTAACTCGGGTGAGGGGAAGGGCTGAGTGCCATTGGTTGGAGTGGAGGGATTCCCACTGTTGCTGATTTGAAGTCGTTTCCAATTGGTACAGTGCGGACAAGGCATGACGGTATCAGACATGAAGTACACCAAATACTTAAACTGCAGATTTGCTTTGGCTCAAGATTACTGGAACGATTAGACTAATATTGTTAAATCAATACTTTCTTTAAAAAAAAAAAGTATTTTTTCTCTGACCTGAGCCCTTCCTGCCCTGCTCTCGTCGGGCCCAGAAGGCCACTTAGTCTATCCTATGGGGATCTTGAAAATCTGGGGCTTGAAATTCCACTGTGTGCTATGCGGGAGGTCAAAATGTTACATTAACTAATGCGCGTGGGAATTTTACACAACCCTCTTAACCAATGCACTAAAAATAACAGTCGATGGAATTTCAGCCCCTCGGTGTATGTAAACTGGACTCGGATTAATTAAAATCTCCGCTGGTTGGAACTCTGTGATTTACCGTGCAATAATGGTGTGCTTGCAGGGACTGGAAAAGAGTACCACAGAAATGAAAAGCCATCACTTAAATAAGCTTCCTGTCAGAAGTAAAATTGATTGAAAGAATGATTCCTATCTCGGGAGGTTGCAAATTCAATAATGTAGCTTGGTGTCGTTTTGCAGCTTAAATATAGAGCTGACTGTTGCCTCCGGTAAACAATAACGCTCCCAAGCTGAAGCAGCTTGCTGGGGCTATAAGCAAAATGCAACAACAACTTGTATTTATATAGCACCTTTAACGTGGTGAAATGTCCCAGGAGTAATATGCGATAAACATTTGACACCGAGCTGCATAAGTAGAAATGAACGCATGTCGCCAAAAGCTTGGTCAAAGAGGTAGGTTTTAAGGAGCGTCTTGAAGGAGGAAAGAGAGGTAGAGAGGTAGAGAGGCAGAGAGGTTTAGGCAGGGAGTTCCAGAGCTTGGGGCCTAGGCAACTGAAGGCATGGCCCCCAATGGTTGAACGATTTATAATCCGGGATGCTCAGGAGGGCAGAATTGGAGGAGGGCAGATGTCTGGGAGGGGTGGGGGAGGTTGTGGGGCTGGAGGAGATTACAGAGATAGGGAGGGGCGAGACCATGGAGGGATTTGAAAACAACGTTGAGAATTTTGAAATTGAGTCGTTGCTTAACCGGGAGCCAATGTAGGTCAGCGAGCACAGGGGTGATGGATGAGCGGGACTTGGTGCAAGTTCGGACATGGGCAGCTGAGTTTTGGATCACCTCTAGTTTATGTAGGGTAAAGGCAGTTGATGGCACATAGTTTATTGTTTGGGCACCACTCTCGTTCAGTGCAGATTGAGTGTTCGAAATTCGGAAGGTTCCACAATCCGGTTCCCCCGACCTCACTGTTGGTTGGCAGGAGCTGGGGCTTCATCAGAGCCAAGCTTATTCCAAAAGAGATAATTGAACAGCTATTGGGACCCACTGATTGTATTTTAGCATGTCTTTCCTTGCCCAAACCCGACAACGAAGAAAGAATTGCATTTATACAGCGTCTTTCATGACCTCAGGACATCTGAAAACGTTTTACAGCCAATTAAGCACTGTTATAATATAGGAAACGCCACAGCCAATTTGCGCACAGCAAGCTCGCACAAACAGCAATGTGATAATGAATCTGTTTTTGTGATAAATATTGGCTAGGGCATCGGGGATAACTCCTTTGCTCTTCTTCGAAACAGTGCCACGGGATCGCTTGCGTCCACCTGAGAGCAGGGTCTGTTTAATGTCTCGTCCAAAAGATGGCACCTCCGACAGTGCGGCACTCCCTCAGCACTGCACTGGAGTGTCAGCCTAGATATATGTGCTCAAGTCCCTGGCATGAGACGTGAATCTCACAACCTTCTGACACAGATGAGTGTACTACCCAAGGATGGTGGAAGTTGTTTCAATAGTAACTCTCAAAAGGGAATTGGGGAAAACATTTACAGGGCGATGGGGAAAGACCAGCTGAGCCATGGCTGGCACCAATTGTAGTACAAGTATTGTACGGGCTGAGTGAAGCTAACTTGGCCCGATCCAAGGATTGAACCTGTGACCCTTATGACTTGTGGCTCAATACTACATCATGAGGTGCACTTACCGACAGGGCCATGGGGAAGGGTGGGGCTGAATTCTTGTCCCACCATCTGCCTCTGTCATTGGAAACTGATGTTTCTTGAGCAGTGCATGTTCTTGGGCGATGTAAACCATCATCGTTTCTGGTATCTGTTTGGGAGATCGGTGAATAATTTCAGTCGAGCCAGATGCCATCTTGATGGGAGTGTTATATAGAGACGGAAGACTGCAAGAGGATGTTGTGGAGATGAGATTTCAGATAGTTAAAGTGTGAACAAGTAAAGGATGGTTGCTGTTTCCTTAGCGCTATTAGTTGTGTGGCAGAAAATGAACGAAAACATTGTTGAAAGTGTATGTGTTTATCTTTAAGTTTAACAAGCTCCTCTCCTTCCCTCGACTCTGAAGTTGTTTTCTATAAACCTTTATTGTATGCCCATCAGAAAAATGGTCTTCATCAGCCGTGGCTCAGTGGGCAGCACTCTTGCCTCTGAGTCAGAAGGTTGTGGGTTCAATTCCCACTCCAGAGACTTGAGCACATAAATCTAGGCTGACACTCCCAGTACAGTGCTGAGGGAGTGCTGCACTGTCGGAGGTGCCGTCTTTCAGATGAGGCATTAAACCGACCGAGGCCCCGTCTGCTCTCTCTGGTGGATGTAAAAAATTCAGTGGCATTTTTTCCAAAGAAGAGCAGGGGAGTTCTCCCCGGTGTCCTGGCCAATATTTATCCCTCAACCAACATCGCTAAAACACATGATCTGGTCATTATCACATTGCTGTTTGTGGGAGCTTGTTGTGTGCAAATTGGCTGCTGCATTTCCCACATTACAACAGTGACTGCACTTCAAGTGTACTTCATTGGCTGTAAAGCGATTTGGGACGTCCGGCGGTCGAGAAAAGTGCGATATAAATACAAGTCTGTTTTTTTTTCTTGTGAATTTCTTTTGAAGTCTCTTGTTATCCCCGCTTACACCCCACCGTTGGCGATAGTGCCTTTAGCCACCTAAGCCTCATACTCTGGAATTCCCTTCCTAAACCTCTCTGCCTCGCCATCTCCTCTCCTGAATGTTGAAGGTGGTGGATGGGGTGCCAATCAAGCGGGCTGCTTTGTCCTGGATGGTGTCGAGCTTCTTGAGTGTTGTTGGAGCTGCGGTCATCCAGGCAAGTGGAGAATATTCCTTCACACTCCTGACTTGTGCCGTGTAGATGGTGGAAAGGGAGTCAGGAGGTGAGACACTTGCTGCAGAATACCCAGCCTCTGACCTGCTCTTGTAGCCACATTATTTATGAGGCTGATAATGGTGACCCCCCCCCCCCCCAGGGTGTTGATGGTGTGGGTGTTGATGCCATTGAATGTCAAGGGGCAGTGTTGGAGATGGTAATTGCCTGACACTTATGTGACACTAATTTTACTTGCCACTTAGCAGCCCAAGCATGAATGCCGTCCAGGTCTTGTTGCATGTGTGCATGATGGACATCAGTCCATCAGTTTGGGTAAGAGCTTTTCCCATGTCCAGGAATAGCATTCAAAACTGCTTCATCATCATCATCATCGAGAGAGAGAGAGAAAGGCGATCCTATCAGCCTGGGCTGTTAATTATTGCCCTTACGAGTTGACATTTTATATACCAGTTTTTATTTTTGCAGTTCGAAGTTTGCTGTTCTAAGGTGAAAAGGTCTGAGTTCGGTAACCAGACCTTTCTGAAAAAGGCAATCTGAATTTTAATAACACCTAGTTCAGATGTACAGAAGGTCTTACTATAATAGAATGGGCTCATGCAGAGGGCAATGGCAGCAATGTACAAGGGCGAATTTAGGATGTCTCGGCAACCTACTACATGTTGAATCTCCTCTGGACCTGGCCTGTGCCGGATAAAGGATGTTGCCGGATGAGGGGAGGTCAGTGGCCCGAGATTGGGGAGGGGGTGGTGGGGCGGGAGGAAGTCGGCGTCCCGGGCAGGCCGCGAAGTGTCAGCGTGGCCCCATCAGAGAATTGTGAACCTGTGGAATTCTCTACCGCAGAAAGATGTTGGGGCCAGTTCGTTAGATATATTCAAAAGGGAGTTAGGTGTGGCCCTTACAGCTAAAGGGTTCAAGGGGTATGGAGAGAACGCAGGAATGGGGTACTGAAGTTGCATGATCAGCCATGATCATATTGAATGGTGGTGTAGGCTCGAAGGGCCGAATGGCCCACTCTTGCCCCTATTTTCTATGTTTCTATGCTTCCCATTATTATGATTGAGAAACAGACCCCAAATACAAACACTAATAAAAAAAAAAAATAGAAAAAATACACTACATATTTAAGACTAATTTAAATTAAAGTTATTAATGTCAAAAAATATATATATTTTTCCGATTTTTAAAAAACCTTTTTTAATTATGGTTTAAAATAAACTTACCGTAGTGGGCAGGGTTTTAACATTTTTATTTTGTTATGTTTTTGTGTGTTTTAAAACTCTTACGCCTGTAAAAGTAGGCTATGTGCCTGCTTTTATCAGGCGCAAGAATTTTCAGGGCATCCGCTGGGCAAGGTTTGGGTAAATCCCACAATCTTGCCCGTGCAAATGTTTCTCGCTCCCGAGGTATGGAGGATCTCTGTCGAGCTGAAGCTTGACGGATCGGAAAAGCTGGTTTTCAGCATTGTGCTGTGTTCTCGGGTCCTTACACACTCCGTACGGACCCGGGGAGGCCGGGATTTCTGGGCCGTTATCGGTGGCGAGTGGTTCAAGAACTGGAAGTCATAGATTCAAAATCATTGGCAACAGATCTAGAGGGGCGACGGGAAATCTTTTCGCTGAGAGTTGTCACGATCTGGAATGTTCTACCTGAAAAGGTGGTGGAAGCTAATTCCGTAAATAATTTTACAAAGGGAGTTGGACAGGTACTTGAGGGTGCCAGACCTCAAGGGTTATGGACAAAAAGTGGCGATGTGGGACGAAACTTCACTGCTCTTTCACAGAGCCGGCACGGGCACGGTGGGCCAAATGGCCTCCTTCTGTGCTGTAAGCTTCTATGATGCTATTCAACGAACTGTTAAATAATTCCAAGGTTTTTGCCTTCACTCCACGATCCATAAATTCATTTCAAGTGTTGCTCCCTTTGTATGAAGATATGGGCCCTACATTTGCCAGTTTTGAATCCGTACTTCCTTGTCTTCATTACATTCAATTCATAGTGAAGAAAGAACTTGCATTTTTACAATGTCGTTCAGGACATCCCAAACCCCTTCGCAGCCAAGGAAGTACTTTTGAGTTGTAGTCGCTGATTTGTAAGCTAGGAAAGATGGCAGACAATTTGCGCGCAAATAGCAATGAGATAACTGACCAGATTTGCAGTGGTGTTGTTTGAGGGATAAATGTTGGCCAGGATGATGGAATAACTACTGTTCTTTGAATATGGTCATGGGATCTTTTACATCCACTTGAAAGATCAGACAAGGCTTGTTTCTGGAGTCTTGCATCAAGCATGCGGACAATATCGTCCGACCATCAGAGCTGATCAAGGCATTGATCACGCTGACGATTCAGAGCCCGGAGCACTACCCACTGAGCCAAGGCTGACTCCATTTGGCAATGATTACTTTCACCATCCATCTCTGAACTGTGTGGTCAGAATTGCTTGGGCTGGCCTTCCAGAGTTATCTATTCTATGCTGCTTTAATGCCTTGTATGCTTCGTGAAGTTCCCTCTCGGTTGCATCCTATTATATCCAAGTTTCTCCAGTCTTCCCTTAAAACTCAGTACTTTGCCCGAAATCATTCTCCTGGCTCTCTTTCCCAGCATCGAGCCACCTCTCGAACTTGAATATCCCCCTTGTATCTGTGAAGAAAAGTGAGCAATGTACTTGAGGCACTGTTTTACCGGGGCACTATACATTTTCATGTACAAGGTACAGTAGGCACCTCAAGGCACTAGAGAAGTACCACCAACCTCCGCAAAATCCTTCAAATCCATTGGCAGGATAGGCGTACCAATGTCGGTGTTCTTTCTCGGGCCAACATCCCAGCATTGAGCTTGATCAGCTCCGATGGACGGACCATATTGTCCGCATGCTTGATGCAACACTCCAGAAACAAGCGCTCTACTCCGAGCTCCGTCACGGCAAGCGAGCCCCAGGAGGGCAGAAAATGCTTCATGTACGTTCTCAAAACCAACATCCTCATCGACTCTTGGGAATCCCTGGCCCAAGAGCACTCCATTTGGAGGAGAAGCATTTGAGAAGGCGCCGAACACTTTGAGTCTATTCGCCGGGAGCACGCAAAAGCCAAGCGCAAACAGCGGAAGGAGCGTACGACAACCCAAGCACCCCTCACCCACTCGTCCCTTCAACCACCACCTGACCCACTCGTGGCGGAGTCTGTAGACCTCATACAGGACTCATTAGTCCCCTTAGAACCCATAATATTAGTGTTGTAGCAAGTCCGTCTCGACTCCGGGGGACTGCCAAAGAAGAAGATACATTTTCAGAATGACCTCCTTTGGCTTGACTCTAATGGTCACGCAATGTCGCTCACCACGGTCACCTGCTTTGTTATTTGATGCTCTGTCGTAACTGGACAGGTTAAATGTCGAGCCTTCTACCTCCCCATAGATCTGTCCCAAAGTAACCAATGGCTAATTCAACACCAATAAAGTTATAGCAAAATTTGGAAGAAAATGTTTATTTTATAATTGTACTTAGCATGAAATTCCCATGATTCCTGAACTCTCAGCATTTTGGCAAAAGGTCATGAGCTATAAATCCAGTTTCCCTTTCCTACAATCTAATACGTATTGACTTTGCGATGCTAATGCCTTGGCTTAATTGTGTGGTGATTAAAATCATTGTCTTAACACTCAGCTTTCGTGCTTTAAACAAATGTGAATAATTCGAGTTGCAGCGATAACGCATCACTCTTTCGCGAGGCAGATTTGAGATCAGAGGCAACCAGTTTGCGATAGGAGTTGCACAAAGTTTGCAGTAATTTATGGGACCAAATATTGTCGCGGTAAGTGTGGTCCAAAGGAATTAAACGTGTTCCCACTTCTAGTTTTGAAGATGTGTTGCAGAGATATGGTGTTGTGATAAGTTCACCAGTCGTCACGTTTCGCAGAAAAACAACAGAATGGAAAACTCAACTGAAGCATTTTAGTTAACCAGTTGTTTTTCACATTGAAGTAAAGTGCTGCTGAGATGGAAATATTAAAATGGAGAGTTAACATGCATAAAAATTAGGAGCTGGAGTGGGCCATTTGGCCCTTCGAGCCCACTCCTCCATTCATCAAGATCATGGCTGATCTTCTACCTCAACTCCACCTTCCCGCACTATCCCTTAATTCCCTTAGTTCCCAAAAATTTATCGACCTCTGTCTTGAATGTACTCAAGGACTGAGCCTCCACAGCTTCCTGGGGTAGAGAATTCCAAAGATTCACCACCCTCTGATTGAAGAAATTTCTCCTCATCTCCGTCCTAAATGGCCGACCCCTTATTCTGAGTGTGTAACCCCTGGTTCTAGATTTCCCCAGCCAGGGAAAACATTTTCTCAGCATTAACCTTGTCATGCCCTTTAAGAAGTTGGGTGGTGAGGGGCAGGGGAGGTGGCGTGTTGCTGTTATGATGTTAGACTGGTTCAAATTCTTCACCAGTAGTACAGGAGCCATTGTTCCATGCTGAGCTTCAAGTCCACTTTTACTGGGGCAAGGAATTACAAAACCAATTCTTGCATTGTGTTGCGTACTATTATGTGGCCATGATTAATAATTGCTTTGGGTACCAGGCTGTCTGGAAAATTGTTTTTGGACTAAACTTTCCTTTCATTTTTGGTGGGTTCTCGGCGGTTTTCTCGGCGGTACAGCTGTTTTTCTGCCCGGCGAAAGTCTCCCCTTTTGTCTTTCGATGCTATCGCCCAAATCTGAAAACGCCCGCCGGGACCAAACCGCCGAGAAATTCGCCAGGGCGTAAGTTTTGTCTGAACGGAAGCCCGTCCAGATCGCCGAGGGAACCGCCCTATAAAAGCTGCTTAACCAGGGCGGTGGGTAAGTACTCTGCAATAAAAGGTAAGGTTCTTTATTTTTTTTTAATTGTAAAACGGCGATTAGGCGTAAAAGTGTCTTGGGAATGTTTTTTAACTTTTTAAATTTTTTTTGTGAAATTTTTTAATAAGGTTTCCTCCCCTCCCTAGGCCCAATTGCAGCTTCGGACTAAATTTTTTAAAAAACGCCCGTTTTCCTTTGTTTCGCCTTTAACTGCCGAGTAAACCGCCGCGAATCATGGTGCAAGATCCATTTTCTCATCGGGCGATTCGATTTAATTCGTTATAACTTAAAAGTGGAAATTTTTGCCAGCGTTACCAAATGTTAGCGGTTTTTCTGGGCGGGGATTCGGGCCTAGAGGGGCTCTTTAAAGTCTAGCCCTTAAACTTTAATCAAAACAAATGAGATGATTTGCACTTTTGGCGATAACCTTGATGTCCCCATGTTGGTCATGTATCATCACCTCAGCCGTGCCTGAATCCGTTGCCGATTGGGTGAAAGCACTGACTAATAACTAGGCACTGGAACGTAACTGGGAGACTGTTTCCGGAAGTTTGCTCTGCGTTCAGTTGGGGATGGCATACTCAGCGCAGTAAGTTCATACGTCCTTTGGTCTGCGACGTTATCCAAGTGACTCAGTGGATAAATGGACCATGAAGTATTGTACTGAGTCATACAGATTTGGAAGGTGGTCTCTACAGTGCCTGATCTGTGCTGAGTTGGTTGACCCCAGCTCAGGCGATGGGGAGAGTGATGGTTGATCTCCATATTCCGAGGAAGTGGGAAGAGCCAACTGGGGTTCACTCTCTCTATTCCGGACCAGTGCTGGAAGTTACATGTGTGGATTTATTCTCTGGACGTGACCAGGGTTGAACTCTGCTGTTGAGCAACATGTTGACAATCATTGCCTGGGCTCATAGATGGTCTCTTGGGCGAGCTACCAATGAGTTGTCCGCATCAGTGTAACCCAGCAAGAATCATCGCCTTCAAGAGAGGAGGAAAGAAAACTTGGAAAAATAAACTCATTACATATCTCACTAGATCAGGGGATAAATATGAACAAGGAAGACCCTTCAGCCCATCTTATCTCCTCTACCTAGAAGAACCTGCAGTGCCCCCCATTTGTGGAAGAGAGTTCCCAACTTCTACCACACTTTTCTGTTTAGAAGTGTTTCCTAACTTCATTCCTGAAAGGCTTCGCTCAAATTTTTAGACTCTGCCCCCTAGTCCTAGACTCCCCACCCAGTAGAGATAGTTTATCTCTATCTACTCTATCTGTTCCACTTAATATCTTGAAAACTCAAATCAAATCACCCCTTAACCTTCCAAGTTCCAGGGAATACAACTCTTGTTTGTGTAATCTCTCCTCGTAATTTAACCCTTAGAGTCCAAGTACATTGAGAACATAAGCAGCAGGAGTAGGCCAATTGTCCCCTCGGGCCTGCTCCGCCATTCAATAAGATCATAGCTGATCTGATCTTGGCATCAGCTCCACTTCCCTGCCCTCTCCCCATAACCCTTGACTCCATTATCATTCAAAAATCTGTCTAGCTCCACCTTAAATATATTCAATGACCCAGCCTCCACAGCTCTCTGGGGTAGAGAATTCCAAAGATTCACGACCGTCTGAGAAGAAATTCCTGCTCACCTCTGTCTTAAATTGGCGACCCCTAATTCTGAAACTATGCCCCCTAGTTCTAGATTCCCCCAGGAGGGGGAACATCCTCTCAGCATCTACCCTGTCAAGCCCCCTCAGAATCTTACGTTTCAATAAGATCACCTCTCATTCTTCTAAACGCCAATGAGTATAGGCCCAACCTGCTCACCCTTTCCTCATAAGACGACCCCTTCACCCCAGGGATTAACCTAATGAAGCTTCTCTGAACAGCCTCCAATGCAAGTATATCCCTCCTTAAATAAGGGGATCAAAACTGTACGCAGTACTCCAGGTGTAGCAGGACTTCCCTACTTTTATACTCCATCTCCCTTGCAATAAAGGCCAATCATTGATGTAAATGAAAAACTTCAGGAAACTTGAACTGATCTGAGAATCACACCACTCATTACTCCCATGACCCTTTACTACCACTCCTGTTGCTTTTTAATGTCAACTTTTTTTTGCAAACCCATATTTATCCAAATTGACTTTCCACTGTCTTAAGCTGACCTTACCTGATGAATTTTTGTTAGTGGCTTTCTGGACGGCTGACTATTATGCATCATCATCATAGGCAATCCTTCGGAATCGAGGAATACTTGCTTCCACTCCTAAAGTGAGTTCTTTGGTGGCTGAACAGTCCAATGCGAGAGCCACAGACTCTGTCACAGGTGGGACAGGCAGTCGCCGAGGGAAGAGATGGGTGGGACTGGTTTGCCGCACACTCCTTCCGCTGCCTGCGCCTGACCTCTTCACACTCTCGGCGTTGAGACTCGAGGTGCTGAACGCCCTCCTGGATGCACTCTCTCCACCTAGGACGGTCTCCGGCCAACCACTCCCAGGTGTCAGTGGTGATGTTGCACTTTATCAGGGAGGCTTTGAGGGTGTCCTTGTAACGTTTCCGCTGCCCACCTTTGGCTCGTTTGCCGTGAAGGAGCTCTGCATAGAGCACTTGCTTTGGGAGTCTCGTATCTGGCATGCGAACAATGTGGCCTGCCCAGCGGAGCTGATCGAGTGCGGTCAGTGCTTCAATACCGGGGATGTTAGCCTGGGCGAGGACACTGATGTTGGTGCGCCTGTCCTCCCAGGGGATTTGCAGGATCTTGCGGAGACATCGTTGGTGATCTATCTCCAGCGACTTGAGGTGTCTTCTATACATCGTCCATGCCTCTGATCCATACAGGAGGGCGGGTATTACTACAGCCCTGTAGATCATGAGTTTGGTGGTAGGTTTGAGGGCCTGGTCTTCGAACACTCTTTTCCTCAGGCGGCCGAAGGCTGCACTGGCGCACTGGAGGCGATGCTGAATCTTCGTATCAATGTCTGCCTTTGTTAAGAGGCTCCCAAAGTATGGGAAATGGCCCACGTTGTCGAGGGCCGTTTTGTGGATCCTGATGACTGGAGGGCAGTGCTGTGCGGCGAGGACAGGCTGGTGAAGGACCTTTGTCCTACAGATGTTTAGCATAAGGCCCATGCTTTCATATACCTCAGTAAATACATCGACTATATCCTGGAGTTCAGCATCAGAATGTGCGCAGGCGCAGGCATCGTCCGCGTACGGCAGCTCAACGACAGAGGTTTGGGTGATCTTGGACCTGGCCTGGAGACGGCGCAGGTTGAACAGGTTCCCAATGGTTCTATAGTTTAGTTCCACTCCAGTGGGGAGCTTGTTGACAGTGAGGTGGAGCATAGCAGCGAGGAAGATTGAGAAGAGGGTTGGAGCAATGACGCAGCCCTGTTTGGCCCCGGTCCGGATGTGGATTGGGTCTGTAATGGATCCATTGGTAAGGATTACGGCCTGCATGTCGTCATGGAGCAGGCGCAGGATGGCGACAAACTTTTGGGGGCATCCAAAACTGAGGAGGACGCTCCAATGACCCTCGCGGTTGACAGTGTCAAAGGCCTTTGTAAGATCGAAGAAGGCCATGTATAAGGGCTGGGCTGCTCCCTGCATTTTTCCTGCAGCTGTCGCGCTGCAAAAATCCTGTCCGTTGTGCCCCAAAGGGGACGAAATCCACACTATGAGTCCGGGAGGAACTCCTCGGCCACAGGGAGAAGACGATTAAGGAGAACTCGAGCCACAACTTTCCCAGTGGCTGTTAGCAGGGAGATTCCCCTGTAGTTGCCACAGTCAGACTTGTCCCCTTTTTTTAAAGATGGTCATGATCACTGCATCTCTGAGATCTCCTGGCATAAGAACATAAGAACATAAGAATTAGGAACAGGAGTAGGCCATCTAGCCCCTCGAGCCTGCTCTGCCATTCAATAAGATCATGGCTGATCTGGTCGTGGACTCAGCTCCACTTACCCGCCCTCTCCCCGTAACCCTTAATTCCCTTATTGGTTAAAAATCTATCTATCTTTGACTTGAAAACATTCAATGAGCTAGCCTCAACTGCTTCCTTGGGCAGAGAATTCCACAGATTCACAACCCTCTGGGAGAAGAAATTCCTTCTCAACTCGGTTTTAAATTGGCTCCTCCGTATTTTGAGGCTGTGCCCCCTAGTTCTAGTCTCCCCGACCAGTGGAAACAACCTCTCTGCCTCTATCTTGTCTATCCCTTTCATTATTTTAAATGTTTCTATAAGATCACCCCTCATCCTTTTGAACTCCAAGGAGTAAAGACCCAGTCTACTCAATCTATCATCATAAGGTAACCCCCTCATTTCTGGAATCAGCCTAGTGAATCGTCTCTGTACCCCTTCCAAAGCTAGTATATCCTTCCTTAAGTAAGATGACCAAAACTGCACGCAGTACTCCAGGTGCGGCCTTACCAATACCCTGTACAGTTGCAGCAAGACCTCCCTGCTTTTGTACTCCATCCCTCTCGCAATGAAAACCAACATTTAATTTGCCTTCCTGATTACCTGCTGCACCTGCAAACTAACCTTTTGGGATTCATGCACAAGGACCCCCAGGTCCCTCTGCACCACAGCATGTTGTAATTTCTCCCCATTCAAATAATATTCCCTTTTACTGTTTTTTTTTTCCCAAGGTGGATGACCTCACACTTTCCGACATTGTATTCCATCTGCCAAACCTTAGCCCATTCGCTTAATCTATCCAAATCTCCTTGCAGCCTCTCTGAGTCCTCTACACAACCCGCTTTCCCACTAATCTTCGTGTCATCTGCAAATTTTGTTGCACTACACTCTGTCCCCTCTTCTAGGTCATCTATGTATATTGTAAACAGTTGTGGTCCCAGCACCGATCCCTGTGGCACACCACTAACCACTGATTTCCAACCGGAAAAGGACCCATTTATCCCGACTCTCTGCTTTCTGTTCGCCAGCCAATTCTCTATCTATGCTAATACATTTCCTCTGACTCCGCGTACCTTTATCTTCTGCAGTAACCTTTTGTGTGGCACCTTATCAAATGCCTTTTGGAAATCTAAATACACCACATCCATTGGTACACCTCTATCCACCATGCTCGTTATAGCCTCAAAGAATTCCAGTAAATTAGTTAAAAATGATTTCCCCTTCATGAATCCATGCTGCGTCTGCTTGATTGCACTATTCCTATCTAGATGTCCCGCTATTTCTTCCTTAATGATAGTTTCAAGCATTTTCCCCACGACAGATGTTAAACTAACCGGCCTATAGTTACCTGCCTTTTGCCTGCCCCCTTTTTTAAACAGAGGCGTTACATTAGCTGCTTTCCAATCCGCTGGTACCTCCCCAGAGTCCAGAGAATTTTGGTAGATTATAACGAATGCATCTGTTATAACTTCCGCCATCTCTTTTAATACTCTGGGATGCATTTCATCAGGACCAGGGGACTTGTCTACCTTGAGTCACATTAGCCTGTCCAGCACTATCCCCCTAGTGATAGCGATTATCTCAAGGTCCTCCCTTTCCACATTCCCGTGAACAGCAATTTTTGGCATGGTTTTTGTGTCTTCCACTGTGAAGACCGAAGCAAAATAATTGTTTAAGGTCTCAGCCATTTCCACATTTCCCATTATTAAATCCCCCTTTTCATCTTCTAAGGGACCAACATTTACTTTAGTCACTCTTTTCCGTTTTATATATCTGTAAAAGCTTTTACTATCTGTTTTTATGTTTTGCGCAAGTTTACCTTCGTAATCTATCTTCCCTTTCTTTATTGCTTTTTTAGTCATTCTTTGCTGTTGCTTAAAATTTTCCCAATCCTCTAGTTTCCCACTAACCTTGGCCACCTTATACGCATTGGTCTTTGATTTGATACTTTCCTTTATTTCCTTGGTTATCCACGGCTGGTTATCCCTTCTCTTGCCGCCCTTCTTTTTCACGAATATATTTTTGTTGCGCACTATGAAAGAGCTCCTTAAAAGTCCTCCAATGTTCCTCAATTGTGCCACCGTTTAGTCCTTGTTTCCAGTCTACTTTAGCCAACTCTGCCCTCATCCCACTGTAGTCCCCTTTGTTTAAGCATAGTACGCTCGTTTCTGACACAACTTCCTCATCCTCAATCTGTATTACAAATTCAACCATATTGTGATCACTCATTCCGAGAGGATCTTTTACGAGGAGATCGTTTATTTTTCCTGTCTCATTACACAGGACCAGATCTAAGATGGCTTGCTCTCCTCCCTCCAGATGAGAGAGATGAGGTCATGTATTCGCGTTAACAGCGCCTCGCCGCCATACTTTAGTGCGTCAGCAGGGATTCCATCCGCTCCCGTAGCCTTGTTATTCTTGAGCTGTTTTATGGCTTTTCCTACCTCGTGGAACGTTGGGGTTTCACTGACGTGGTGGCGGGTCGTATGCTGCGGGATGGAGTCGAGAACACGCGAGTCAAAGGCAGAGTCTCTGTTGAGAACTTCGAAGTGCTTCTTCCAGTGGGCCATGACAGCCTCGGTATCCTTGATGAGTGTTTCCCCGTTCTTGGCCTTGGGAGTTGACCGTAGGTAGCCTTGACTGCGATGAAGAATCCTCGCATATCGTGGCTGTCGGCCAGTTGTTGTATCTCCTGTGCTTTCTCCATCCACCACCTGACCTCAGCCTTGCGCCGCCTGTAATGTTGTTTTGCTACACCCGAGTTGAGTTGTTGCTTGAGGCTCAGAAATGCTCTGCGCTTGCGATCTATTAGTCCTTGGATCTCCTGGTCATTCTCATCAAACCAGTCCTGGTGTTTTCTGGTTGAGTGACCAAGTGTCTCTTCACAGGCACTGGTTATGGAGGCCTGGAGGGCAAACCAAGCTCTGTGGGCATTCAGCATCTCCGGGTGATCAAGGCACGTCAGGTTAGCTGTGAGGCGCTGGCTGTATAGGGCTCTCCTCGCTGGGTCTTTAAGTGCCCCGGCATTGACTTTTTTGCAGCACTGCTTCTGCTGCCCCCTCTGCTTTGGGGCTATGTTAATGTCGATGATTGATCGGATTAGGCGGTGTACCGACCAGCAGTCGTCAGCTCCTGTCATGGCGCGGGTGATGCGCACATCCTTGCGATCCCTGGCTCGGACGATGACATAGTCAAGCAGGTGCCAGTGTTCCACGATGCCTTGTATTTGTCCCTCTGGCGGAACAGGGTGTTAGTGATGAGGAGTTCAAGTTCTCGACATTTTGTCAGGAGTAGGGTACCACTGGAGTTGGCTTTCCCTACCCCCTCTCTGCCAATCACGCCTCCCCAGAGGGCTGTGTCTTTGCCGACCATGGCGTTGGAAGTCACCCAGGAGGATCAATTTGTCGCCCGTGGGGACAGGGGACAGGGATGTCTCGAGGTTGGAATAAAAACCCTCTTCAGTCTCATCCGTTGCATCGAGTGTTGGGGCGTATGCACGGATGACTGTGGCGCATTGGTTCTGGGATAGGGCGAGACGAAGAGTCATGAGGCGTTCGTTAACCCCGCAGGGGGAGTCTTTGAGGCGGTCGACTACTCATTTTTGATGGCGAAGCCGACTCCGTGAAGGCGGCGTTCTTCCTCTGGTTTCCCTTCTCGAAAAAGGTGTAACCTCAACCTTGTTCCTTGAGCTGACCTTCCCATGCCCGCTGGGTCTCGCTTAGGGCGGCGATGTCGATGTCAAAGCGTCTAAGTTCTCGGGCAACTATGGCGGTACAGCGTTGCAGCCTGTCGCTGTTGGAGTTGTCCATGAAGGTCCTGATGTTCCAGGTCCTGAACTTCACGTTAACTAAGTGGAAGATGCTTCTTTTAACATGGGTGTGAGTTCTTTTAATGTGGGGTGGCCGCTGCACACCGGTAACCATACGGGCTTAGCTGAGCAAGGTCTTGGTCCAGTGGCAAGGGGGTCCAAGACGACTAGAGACCAGGCACAGTTCTATGAGCCTAATTGCCTACGGCAAGATGTTGGCCACAAGCTCGGCGCCGAGTAGCGCCCTTAATGGTGGGTGGCCCGAGGCATTAGGAAGGTCAGCTGTCCGCTGGAATTCCGAGGGATGTTTTAAAGGTTTCTTCCAAAGTTTGCCAAAGTTATTTCAAAGTTTCTCCAGAGGTTTCAAAGGAACAATTCTCCAAGTTGTTTAAAAGTTTTCCCAAATTGTTTACAAAGTTACTCAGGTTGATTAAAAGTCTAAAATGTAAGTTAGTGGGTTACTCCCCTGGCACTGCTCCATGGGCGCCGCCAGCCCTCTGTTATCCTTGGCCGGCCCCGGAGTCCCTTCGGCCGGTTAGACCACCCAACTCTGACTCACCGACCTCGGGGCCTTACCGACTTGCCGACTCCAGGACCCCAGCATATTATGCAACACTGTTTTATCACCGTCCATTTGGGATATCCCTTGTTCAGAAAGTCAAGACTTTAGGCCAGGCCATTGGTCTTCTGAAGCTGTTTTAGGAGCCACCTACTTGCTTAGGTTATTTTGCAGCCAGTCTTCTAATTTGTTCCTCAATAATAAATGTCATTACTTTGCACGTTATTAATGTCGGACCATATGTTGCCAGGACTGGAGAATTTTAGCTATGATGAAAGATTGGATAGGCTGGGGTTGTTTTCTTTGGAACATAGGAGACTGAGGGTAGCCAAGGCTGAGGGGAGACCTAATTGAAATGTATAAGATTATGAGGGGCCTAAATAGAGTAGCCAGGAAGGACCTACTTCCCTTAGCACAGGGGTCAACAACCAGGTGGTATAGATTTAAAGTAATGGGTAGGAGGTTTAGAGGGGATTTGAGGAGAAATCTTTTCACCCAGAGGGTGATGGGCGTCTGGAACTCACTGCCTGAAAGGGTAGTAGAGGCAGAAACCTTCATTGCACTTAAAAAGTACTTGGATATTCATGTAGTGCCGTAACTTAAAGTTGGAAAGTGGAATTAAGCTGGATAGCTTTGTCAGCCGGCATGGACACGATGGGCCAAATGGCCTCCTTCTGTGCCGTAAATTTCGAAGATTCTGTAATAGACCTGTGGTATCCTGGGCCAGGTTTGTCATCCTTTTAAAAAAAAATAAATAAATAAAAAATAATTGATTTAAAGTCAATTTTTCCACATAAAACTTTGAATTAGCAGTCTTTTAAGTTAAGCAACTCCGAATGAACATGAGTAAACTATACTGAAATCGGCTTGTTTCCAATCCAGAGGGACCTCCCCAGCATTCACTGGCTGCCTGCTCATGTTCAGTCTCGCTTGTTAGTCGATCTTGTCTTGTGTCTCTCTCTGGGATTGTGGGATGTGTTTTTCTTGAGCTCTTTCTCCATTTCATTGATACGGAGGTTGTTAAATCTCTCTGGGTTCGCTCCAATAATCAAGAACATGCTTCTCATGTTTTCTCTAGTGAGCATATCAAGGAGGTAAACCTTGAGCATGTGGACTATTTATTTACCGTTCATCCTCTGTTTCAGAGCCGTTGCATCTTCACACGGTCATCGATTCTTTCCGGACAAGCCACTTACTGTTATAGTCACGGGAGAATTTCTGGCTCTTGTGTTGAACACTAGTTCTTTTTTTAATTTGGGGAGATTGAGTGATGAGGATTAAATGCAAAATAAGGAACATTTAGTTGAAAATTACAATAAAACATCTAAGCACAATAACAGCCTAATGTAAGCAAGTCAATGATCCAAGTAGCGAAACATGTATTCTTAACTTCAGTTGCATTTTGGTGACTCTTAAAGAAGCTTTGTTATTGCTACTGGATGATCATGGGTTCTATGCTTAAGAATTCATAGCAACACATTGCTATTAAGAACTAGTTGGTTTATTAACCAAGGTTTAACAATCACACTAAACATTACCAGTTCATCCACTAGGCTCACAACCGCATATCTCATTGTGGACAACCTAGACCCAAGTGACTGGGGTTTTATTGAGTCTTGTGAACATCACGTGACTGGCTAAGCCACTCACAATGCAACAGCTCTACAACTATTTTGTGTGAAACTATAATTCAAGTGCCCCCTTATTACAGGGGCACTAAAACGGACAAATTCAACTTTTGATGTTAATGGATCAAATTGAAATTCGGTGGCGGGGGATGATGATGCACTCCAGTCCCTCTGGTGCCCAACTCTCACTGAAGACCACGAGCGTACCGGTGAACACTGCGTGCTGCATCACCAGGGAGACCCTGGCGCGAATGTAACCGCAGAAGCAACAGCTCTATAAACCTGTGAGCATACTCTCGGGTGCAGACATTACAATGATCTTACAGCCAAGTTGGTAGTTTGCAGGAGATTAAATTTGCTCCTACCTGTACTGATAGGGTTGTGTTGGAAGCTGGCCGTTTGCCCATTAAGAGCCCGTTCTCTGATATTCGAATGTCAGTTGGCAGTCCACCTTCAGCACTCCTTTCAAAAGTCCAATAGTCGGAGAGTTATAATTAACTTTGGTTTAATCACTGACCTCGAGAAATTGGCTGGGAGAAGAGATAAGTATAATACCCCAGAGACAGGATCGTTAAAGTCAGCCGCCTTGTTGTTCAAATGTCCGACTATGTGCTGTTAGTTTTTTCAAGCTGGTCCAGTAATGCATAGAAATATAGAAAATAGGGGCAGTAGTAGGCCATTCAGCCCTTCGAGCCTGCACCACCATTCGATATGATCATGGCTGATCTTCCATCTCAACACCATAGTCCTTCTTTTTCCCTATTCCCTTTGATGCCTTTTGTTTCTAGAAATCTATTTATCTCTCTCTTAGCCATGTCAGCCACTTCCACCGAAAATCTTAGGTTTCCTCTCACTCCAAGATCAGAATTAGATCCAGGAACAAATAGTTTTTTTATTGAAAATGCCCGTGGAACTCCCCAAGATGTGTGCACCATCTACAAGATGCACTGCAGCAACTCGCCAAGGCAACTTAGGCAGCACCTCCCAAACCCGCAACCTCTACCACCTAGAAGGACAAGGGCAGCAGGCTCATGGGAACACCACCACCTCCACGTTCCCCTCCAAGTCACGCACCATCCTGACTTGGAAATATATCGGCCGGTCCTTCATCGTCGCTGGGTCAAAATGCTGGAACTCCCTCCCTAACAGCACTGTGGGAGCACCTTCACCACACGGACTGCAGCGGTTCAAGGCGGCTCACCACCACCTTCTCAAGGGGCAATTAGGGATGGGCAATAAATGCCGGCCTTGCCAGCGATGCCCACATCCTATAAATGAATTTTTAAAAATGTAATAATATTGAGTGCATAAATAAATCTGTGCCCCGAACCCATCCCACTTACGCACATGCATAGTTCCATGCCATCCACCTGCTCTTGCCATGAATTATAAAGCAATTAATTTGGATGGTTCCAAAAATATGTAGTCTTCTTGGCTCAATTCAAAATTAAAATTGTCCAGTGGTTCGAATTAAGTCATTTTAATAAAACAACACAGAAGACTTTTTGAATTTGAATTAAGTAACTTGGAATTAAAAATGGACTGCATGTAGAAAAAAACAAATTATATAATTGTATGAAATTATACCAAAATATATAACTTTGTCTGAAATCTATCTTCTTCCTGCATTGTATCATTAACTCTCTAATATATGTAATCTCACTATTTGCTTCATTGTGTCTCTACTCCCTCAACCAACGCCACTGAAACAGATCGCCTGGTCATTTAGCTCATTTGATGTTTGCGGGATCTTACTGTGCGCAGATTGGTGGCCGTGTTTGCCCACAACGACCATGGCTGCACATCCTAATTAATTCATCGCCTATGATGTAATTTTGGATGTCCTGAGGTTGTGAGAGGAGCTAAATAAATACAAGATTGTTCGTTCATTCTCTCTCACTCCCGTTCCCACTCTCTCACATTCTCTCTCTCACATTCTCTCTCTCTCTCTCATTCTCTCTGTGTCTCTCTCTCTGTGTCTCTCTCTGTCTCTGTCTCTGTCTCTGTGGCTGTCTGTCTGTCTCTTTCACTCTCTTGCTCTGTCTGTCTGTCTCTCTCTCTCTCTCTCTCTGTCTGTGTATGTCTCTGTCTCTCTCTCTCTCTCTGTCTCTCTCTCTGTCTCTCTTGCCCCCTCTCTCTCCCTCCCTCCCTCCTCTTGTGCCCCTTTTTGCTGGTTAGGAATAGGAAAATGTGTTTGCATGCAGGGATAAGCCATGAGCATTCAGAAAGGATGGCCATTGATAAGGTAATCTTTTTGTGGCACATGTAGGTTATTCTTTAACAGGATCTGAGCACACAGGCCAGAATAAAGCATCATACTGCTGTTTGATTGATGCTTTATCCTTATCTAATGTGGAAAAGAATAATAGAAGCAGTAGGAAACACTGACTACCTGTTTTGTTCTGGGTCTCTCTGATGTCTGTCTCCATGGCAATGAATAATTGCGCCTTAATTAAAAACAATTTGCATCTATAGAGTGCCTTTAACGTAGTAAAATGTCCCAAAGCGTTTCACAGGAGCGTTATCCAACACAATTTGACACCAAGGCATAGACATTTGAAAATGCTGGAAATGCTCGGTGGGTCAGGCAGCATCTGTGGAGAGAGAAACCCGAGTTAACATTTCAGGCCGATGACCCTTTGTCAGAATTGGAGAATGTTGCAGGTAGAATGGGTCTTGAGCAAGTGGAGAGGCAGGGAAAGGGCGGCAGGGGAGAGGAGGAACAAGCAATGGGGATAGTCTGTGATGGAGTGGAAGGCAGGTGTGATTAAATGACAAAAGGGATGATGTGACCAAAAGCTTGGTCAAAGAGGAAGGTTTTAAGGAGTGCCTTAAAGGAGGAGAGAGAGACCGAGAGGTTTCGGGAGGGAGTTCCAGAGCCTAGTGCCCTGGCAGCTGAAGGCACGGCTGCCAAAGGTGGTGCAGTGAAAATCGGGGATGCTCAAGAGACCAGAATTGGAAGAGTGCAGAGAACTCTTGAGGGTTATAGGGTTGGAGGAGGTAACTGCGATAGGGAGAGGCGAGGCCATGGAAAACTCCCATTTACTGCTCGGGCTTCTATTAAGGTAGAGCCCAATCCCTTTGGCTTGCCGATGGCCTTCCTGAAAGGAATTTAATTATTATATTTAAATAGCGATAATTGAGCTTGAATTAATTCATGCTGAATAGAAAGATGTTCAAGCTGAGCTTGGTAATCCAGTAAGTGATTCTGTGGTGTTTTTCCCCTTTTCCTCAACTTCCTGTGTTTTTGATGTGGCCACATTCTAGTACTCACCCAGACAGCCTGCCGTCCTCTCATCTTCCCGTGTTTGACTTATTTCCGTGAAGTTGGCCTCTGTTCTATGGTAATGGATTATAGAGTCTTCTGTCGTGAGGTATGACATAGTGCTTAAATAAATAAAGCTACAGATTTGGTGCATGGCACGTTTTAATGCTTTTTGTTGTTATTGAGGGGGCCACTTCTCCATTGTCCATCTCTAGAGAGAGAGAGACCACCCACTCTCTTCCAGTGTCTGGGAAGCAACCATCCTTTTATATACCTTTGTTACCTCTAGTCTTGATTATTCCAACGCACTCCTGGCTGGCCTCTCACATTCTACCCTACGTAAACTAGAGGTGATTCAAAACTCGGCTGCCCATGTCCTAACTTGCACCAAGTCCCTATCACCCATCACCCCTGTGCTCGTTGACCTGCCTTGGCTCCCGGTTAAGCAATGCCTCAATTTCAAAATTCTCATTCTTGTTTTCAAATCCCTCTATGGCCTCGCCCCTCCCTATCTCTGTAATCTCCTCCAGCCCCACAACCCACGAGATGTCTGCGCTCCTCTAATTCTGCCCTCTTGAGCATCCCTGATTATAATCGCTCAACCATCGATGGCCGTGCCTTCTGTTGCCTGGGCCCTAAGCTCTGGAACTCCCTGCCCAAACCTCTCCGCCTCTCTTTCCTCCTCCAAGATGCTCCTTAAAAGCTACTTCTTTGACCAAGCTTTTGGTCACCTGCCCTAATTTCTCCTTATGTGGTTCGGTGTCGAATTTTTTATCTCCCAATACTCCTGTGAAGCCCCTTGGGATGTTTCACCTACGTTAAAGGCGCTATATAAATACAGGTGGTTGTTGTTGCATGACAATCTCTGGGAGGGTTTTTTCTCCATGCTAGTTTCTGGGCGGTGATTCTCTTGAACATTTTCCCCTGTACCATGCCCATCTTTGAGGTGGTTCTCGACTGCCAGTAAATGGGGAGTGATCCTCATGAAATATATCACAGGCCTCACATGGTGGTTTTGTGAATCAAAGAGCAGTGATTGAATAGACCAATGTGTTCCATTTGCCGTTCTCACAGAAAACAGTAGAGTGCTGGTAAAAAAATAAAAAGGCCATTTCTGCCAACTCTGAGTGGGAACCTGTACTCTGGAGTTTCAGTGGGAAGAAATAACTTGGCTCTGTGGTTAGGCTCACCCATGTGATGTGGATCAGTGGCAAACCAGTGCATATTTTCTCACTTTCTCACCCTTCTGGTTGCTATGGACCAATGTTGAACCCGACAACTTTCACCAATTGGAATAGTTGTTGTTTATTTGAGCGTTGTGATGTTTGCACCCTTCTGGTTCAGGGCTGGCTGATGCGCGAATATGAAACAAAATGAATCGTCTCGTGGGCAACTTTTCCTGGCCATAGTCTTTTGTCATGATGTGAGCATCAATGTTTCCTTGTGTCCATGACTGAGGAGGAGGAGCGGGGAAGAAGAGGAGGAGGAGGAGGAGGAGGGGGTGTTGGGACTGCAAAAGTTGTGTATTTATTAAACGATCCCTTGTCATTTGGTGAGCTTGTGCTGATCTGACATCTTGCTCCATGGCAATCTCTCTCTGCGGATAGCTTCACAATTCTGTCAGTCTGCTATGTGGGAGGAGTTGCCTCCAGCGGTCTGCTGTGAAGAAGTCTGCTTCCCCCCAGCCTTGTGTTCTACTTTGGCATCTGGTGATTTCAAAATTCTCATCCTTTATATTCAAATACCTCCATGGCCTCGCCCCTCCCGATCTCTCTCATCTCCTCCAGTTCCACAACACCCCCCCCCCCCCCCGCCCCCAGAGATGTCTGCGCTCCTCTAATTCTGCCCTCTTTTGAGCATCCCTAATGATAATCGCTCAACCATTGGTGGCCGTGCCTTCTGTTGCCTAGGCCCCAAGCTCTGGAACTCTCTGCCTAAACCTCTCTCTCTCTCTCTCTCTCGTTCCTCCTTCAAGACACTCCTTAAAATATGCCCCTTTGACTAAGCTATTGGTCACCTGCACTAATTTCTAATTATGCGTCTCAGTGTCACATTTATATTATGCATCTTGTAGATGGTGCACACTGCAGCCACGGTGTGCCAGTGGTGGAGGGAGTGAATGTTTAAGGTAGTAGATGGGGTGGCAATCAAGCGGGCTGCTTTGTCCTGGATGGTGTCGAGCTCCTTGGGTGTTGTTGGAGCTGCACTCATCCAGGCAAGTGGAGAGTATTCCATCACACTCCTGACTTGTGCCTTGTAGATGGTGGAAATGCTTTGGGGAGTCAGGAGGTGAGACACTGGCCACAGAATATCCAGCCTCTGACCTGCACTTGTTGACCCAGTATCTTTGTGGCCGGTCCAGGTAAGTTTCTGGTCAATGCTGACCCCAGGATGTTGATGGTGGGGGATGCAGCGATGGTAATGCCGTTGAATATCAAGAGGAGGTGGTTAGAATCTCGCTTGTTGGAGATGGTTATTGCCTGGTACCTGTGTGGTGCGAATGTTACTTGCCAGTTATTAGCCCAAACCTGAAGTACATAGCCTAGGCTAACTCTCCTGTTTTACCCATAATCGGGGGGGGGGGGGGGGGGGGGGGGGGGTGTAAAGCAGGCGTCCGATCTGATCTCATCAATTGCCCTCCAGGCAGATTAGGTTAAATGACCCCCAGAGATGAAGTACTGGTCATCACAGGCCTGGCAGTGATGGTGATAAATGAGTTTAGCATAAGTATATTATACAGCATTAAAGTGTATGGGCTTGTGTTTTTGTCCTAGCCTGTATTAGTATCAGGACCCTGGAAATGCTGCAGCTTTGGGAGTTGATTATATACTTGTACAGAGTGGCTTGTCTTTCTCGTGATCTGTGCTGAATTAGTGTTCTATTAACCAGACTGGAGATGCTAATCTGGCAGAAGTCTGTTGATGGCCTTTCAAGCAGACGGGTTAGCTTGTGCAATAGTTGAGAAGGATACTGCCTATCTGACTGACTGGCCTCCGTGACATCATTATTATTGATTTGTGGCACAGCGCAAGGCTCCATAACCCATTGTGGGCTGAATTCCTATCAGCCTTCCCTCTGGGTCTTTACCGCTAAAACTCTTGAAATTACAGAGCAACCTTTCCAGTTTCTCCAGTGAACGATCGACGTGGCTTTCCGGGCAGAGAGCGACGATTGAGATCTAAAGTATCTCAAGAATTACATTGAAATGACAGCATAGAAAGGGCCGGATGGGGGGCGGTGGGTTGTTAGGGGCCCAACTAGGTCTGCACAGGGTATTGGTGAGGCCACACCTAGAGTACTGCGTACAGTTTTGGTCTCCGTATTTAAGGAAGGATATACTTGCATTGGAGGCAGTTCAGAGAAGGTTGATTCCGGAGATGAGAGTGTTGACTTATGAGGATAGGTTGAGTACGTTGGGCCAATATTCTTGGAGTTCAGAAGAATGAGAGGTGATCTTATTGAAACATATATAAGATAATGAGGGGGCTCAACAAGGTGGATGCAGAGAGGATATTTCCACTCATGGGAAACTAAAACTAGGGGACATAGGGTGGTGGAAGGTTTAAAGGGGATTTGAGGGGGGGCTTCTTTACACAGAGGGTTCTGGGGATCTGGAACTCGCTGCCTGGAAGAGTGGTGGATGCAGAAACCCTCACCACTTTTAAGAGATGGTTGGATGGGCACGTAAAGTGTCGTAACCTGCAGGGTTACAGACCTAGAGCTGGTAATTGGGATTAGACTGGATGACATTTTGTTGGCCGACGCAGTATTAATGGTAAGAACGGCAGGGAATAGAATACGGCCAGGGTGATCTCCTGGACTAGTTTCGATCGCCTGGATGGGTCGGAGAGGAATTTTCAGATTTTTTTCTCCCTAAATTGGCCTGGGTTTTTAATCTGGGTTTTGCCTCTCCCAGGAGATCACATGGCTCCGGTTGGGGTGGAGTGTAGAATGTTTCAGTGTAAGAGATGTCGCAGTTGTGTGAGGCGGACTGGTTGGGCTGGGTGCTCTTTGCCTTTCCGTCATTGTTCATAGGTTTATATGTAACCTTCAGGGCTATTTGTCGGCCGGCGTGGACACGATGGGCCGAAATGGCCTCCTTCTGCGTTGTAAATTTCTATGTTTCTGTTTCTATAGTCTTAAAATAAGGGGCCGCCCATTTAAAACTGAGATGAAGAGGAATTTCTTCTGAGGGTTATAAATCTATGGAATTCTATGTTGACATTTATCATCCTAGTCCTAATCCCATGTGCTTGACCTGTTCCCATATCCCTTCATCGCCTGTTCCTTCAACTACCCCACTCATCATCATAGGCGGTCCCTCATAGCGAGGGTGACTTGCTTCCACGCCAAAACGGAATGAGTTCACAGGTGTTTCAATGAAGGACCTAATATTCCCGATCCCAAACTACATCTTGGATTTTTTAAATGTATGGTGGCCGTTGCACGCCAGCCACCGCAACTGGCTTGACAGAGCCAGGTCTTTGTCCAGCGGCAAGGATTAACCAAGATGACTGGAGATCAGCTCTGCTGCACGGACCTAGTGCGCACACACAGTGGGCTGGCTCGTGCTGCCCCTGGGCCCTCGCCTCTAACCTACCCCTACCCCACTAACCTACTGCTAAATGTTGACCCGGTCTCTCTCATTCGCTAACTCTAACATTTAATTTTGTATCTATGTCCCCTTGTTTTAGACTCCCAACCCCAACCATTAGGTAGTGTTTGGACAGAACTTTCCACTTCAGCGAGGGATGGGGCAGGGATTAAAACCGGTGGAAGTGGATTTATACACTCCGTCCAATTTTCCTTCCCCCTAGACCTCAATGATAAAGTAAGATGCCCTCTGTTTCTCTCTCCCCATGCACGATTTTAATCGCCTCTATCAAATCTCCACGTAATCTCTTCTGTTCTAATGCAAACAACCCCAGTTTTTCCAGGGCTCTCTTTGTATTTATGTTCCCACATACCAGGCAGCATCTCGGTGAATCTGCGCTGTACCCTCTCTCTCTCGCCTCGTCATCCTTCCTAAAGCATGGACCTCAAAACTGCACAATACTTGCCCAGGAGTCACCTGCGGATGATGAGTGCATTGTGTGGATCAGGAGTCCCAGTCATCATCATCATAGGTGGTCCCTCGAACGAGGATGACTTGCTTCCACAAGAGTTGAACTCCAGTTGAGGGGGTGGAAGATGCCTGTGCATGGATTTTTTTAACGTGTGGTGACCGTTGCACATCAGCCACCACACGGGCTCGACAGAGCTAGGCCTTTATCCAGTGGCAAGGGTTGAACCAGAACGACTGGAGACCTGCTCTGCTGCACGTACCAAAACGAGGAGTGGAGAATGCGGGAATTATTCCCATGAATAAGTACCTATCAGCTACGAAAATTGCTTTCCCTGTTTTCTCCTTGCTCTCCGGGAGGAATGGCAGTCCAGTTCTGTAGGAGCTAATGGTCCTCCAGTGCCTTGTCCAAGTGTCTGGGCAGCAAATATTGGCAGGAACTCAAGTCTCAGGAGGCACCATAGCCCAGCTTGATCATGGCTTCCTCTAACATGACACACACACACACAAACACACACACACACACACACACTTTCTTCATTCACTTAATATCCATACAACCCAATATCTTTCCCCTTTTAAATACCTGAATTAATTTGGAGCGTATTCACTGTTGTAATGTAGGAAACGCAGCAGCCAATTTGTGCAAAGCAAGCTCCCACAAACAGCAATGCGACAGCAGTGGGGGCACCCTGAAAGAATTTGCATTTATATAGCGCCTTTCACGACCACCGGATGTCTCAAAACGCTTTACAACCAATGAAGTGAAGTGTAGTCACTTGTAATGTAGGAAACGCGGCAGCCAACTTGTGCACAGCAAACTCCCACAAACAGCAATGTGATAATGACCAGATAATCTGTTTTTTTTAGTTATGTTGATTGAGGGATAAATATTGGCCAGGACACCGGGGATAACTCCCCTGATCATCTTCGTAATAGTGCCATGGGGTCTTTTACGTCCACCTGAGCGGGCAGACGGGCCTCGGTTTAATGTCTCATCCGAAAAGCGCCACCTCCGACAGTGCGGTGCCCCCTCAGCACTGCACTGGGAGATTTTTGTGCTCGAGTCTGTAGAGCGGGAAATGAATCCACGACCTTCTGCCTCGAGTGAGAGTGCTACCCAACGGGCCACAGCTGACGCAAATCGTGTGTTTTCATTAAATTGACAGAAGCACCAAATGGTTAACGTGTCTGTTTGTTTATCTGTGTCTCCGCTTCCTACTTCCTGAGTAATGCTTTTGGTATCGAGTGGGAATGACCTGTATTGTTCTCCGTTAAGCCATGCCGCAGAACACTGCCAGGGTCGGCCGTTCTGACCGGGTTCCATCCTCACTCGAAACGTTAATTCTCCCCACTTCAGAAATAAAGCTGACCGTAGCTCACAGCGAAAGGGTCTTGTCGGGTATTGTCTGTAAAATGGTCTCGGCCGCTGCACTCTGTGCATTCAACGCAAATCTCAGCCTGTTCCCATAGTGTAGAAATAAACGTCAAAACTGTTTACTCACACTCCACTTGCTTCCTGTACATCACCTGTAACATATCCTGACTGGATCCTCACCATTGGTTGTTTACAACAATAAATCTGATCTCAGACTCTTTGGGGAACGGGCAATAGGAAGTGTTTTAAAAGTGTACTGTCTTCTCTGCTTTTCAGCCTGCAAACATGTATCTCGCTCTAGCTGCCATCCATTGTTACATCTCCGACTTTCTCCCAAGATTCAGTTCATGTTCACGGAAAGCAAAGAAAGACTTGCATTTCTATCGCGCCTTTCACAACCACCGGACGTCACAAAGCACTTTACAGCCAATGAAGTACTTTTGGAGTGTAGTCACTGTTGTAATGCAGGAAACGCGGCAGCCAATTTGCGCACAAGCAAGCTCCCACAAACAGTGATGTGATTCATTGCGAGAGGGATGGAGTACAAAAGCAGGGAGGTCCTGCTGCAACTGTACAGGGTATTGGTAAGGCCGCACCTGGAGTACTGCGTGCAGTTTTGGTCACTTTACTTAAGGAAGGATATACTGGCTTTGGAGGGGGTGCAGAGACGATTCACTAGGCTGATTCCGGAGATGAGGGGGTTACCTTACGATGATAGATTGAGTAGACTGGGTCTTTACTTGTTGGAGTTCAGAAGGATGAGGGGTGATCTTATAGAAACATTTAAAATCATGAAAGGGATCAACAAGATAGAGGCAGAGAGGTTGTTTCCACTGGTTGGGGAGACTAGAACTAGGGGGCACAGCCTCAAAATATGGGGGAGCCAATTTAAAACCGAGTTGAGAAGGAATTTCTTCTCCCAGAGGGTGTATTCAAGTCACAGATAGATAGATTTTTAACCAATAAGGGAATTAAGGGTTATGGGGAGTGGTCTGGTAAGTGGAGTTGAGTCCACGGCCAGATTAGCCATGATCTTGTTGAATGGCGGAGCAGGCTCAAGGCGCTAGATGACCTACTCCTGTTCCTAATTCTTATGTTCTAATGACCAGATAATCCTTTTTAATGAGTTGATTGAGGGATAAATATTGCCCAGGACATCAGGGATAACTCCCCTGCTCTTCTTCGAAATAGTGCCATGGGATCTTTTACATCCACCTGAGAGAGCAGGCGGGGACTAGGTTTAATGTCTCATCCTAAAGACGGCACCTCCGACAGTGCAGCACTCCCTCAGCAATGCACTGGGGTTCGGCCCGGATTTTTGTGCTCAAATTCCTGGAGTGGGACTTGAACCCATAACCTTCTGACTCAGAGGCAAGTCGTGCTGCCCACTGAGCCATAGCTGACACTGTGTGGCCACCTGAAAATGGCTGGCCAGTCCCCGTGAAATTAAGTTTTCCAGACGACTTCATGTTTTGCGTCCTAAGCGCCAAGATAAAAGCATGCTGGTCTTGACCACATTTCACTGAGGTCAGATTTAAACGGCTGAACCCTTTTGTTTTGGAGGAGACGTTAAACCGAGGCCCTGTCTGCTCTTCTCAGGTGGACGTAAAAGGTCCCAGGACACTATTTTGAAGAGTTGTTGTAATGTGGGAAACGCGGCAGCCAACTTGCGTACAGCAATCTTCTAGATAATCTTTTTTTAGTGATGTTGATTGAGGAATAAATATTGGCCAGGGCACTGGGGATAACTCCCCTGCTCCTCTTTGAAATAGTGCCGTGGGATCTTTTCCGTCCGCCTGAGAGCAGACGGGGCCTCGGTTTAACATCTTGGTTTTTGATAGTATGATGTAACCTATTATGACTCCAGTCATATTTAGATTGACCTGTTTCTCCATCCATGCTGGGGCCTGACCCAGCTCCCAGTCTCGGATTGTTAGGGGGCTGTTTTTGCTGGTGGTGTGGAGACACTGAACGTACCTCGCGATTGCTGATCTGTGTTCTTTTTCACTAGCGATGCCAGATCGGTAGCTTTGAGAAACTGCGCTAGCTCGAGAAATGATTTACTCGCTTGCCCATCAGCGAGAGCAGTATTCCCACACTGCCAAATGTTTGTTTGTCCTCCTGGTTTTTTTTTTCGTAGACAAGGGAGATATTCCCAAGTATCCCGGCACCACAGAACTCATACTGTGCTCTTTGCAGCTTTGTGTCAAATGCAAATACGCGCTACGTGTCTGAAGTGACAGTTCGCTCCAAACGCTAACCCGCTGGCTCTTGCGCGAGGTTCTGCTGCAAGCGTCAAAAGCTTAATCAAGGAAACATTATAGGGGATTTTAGCATTTGGTCTAAAGTGAAAAGGAAAGTGATCTGTAATCTGAATAGCAACCTTGTTACAGGGAGAGCAGTATCATGAGTATCTCTGCAGGCATGGGGTTGATTTCTGGCCTTGTGCCCAGTGTGAGCCTGTAACTATTTATAGGGTCACATACTTGGCATTGGCAGGAGGTTTTCTCTGGAGTAAAGAATGATGCTGCCTGACTTGGTGTCTGCACAGGATGGGAGGTGCCCTGACAGGAATGGGCATTTCAAAGAATTCCAGGATGCTGGCTGGTAGAGGCATTGTTTGCTGAGGGCCTGTGAAAGGGACTCCCTAACAAAGGCGGTTTGGCACAGATCTTGATCAAGGTGTACGAATCTGCAACAGAATCAAGCGCAGTCCTGCAGCCCTAAAAATGCGGAGTGCGATGTGAACTCTTTGTGCCTCTTGGAAGAATCTCTTGGATGAGGGGGTTGACTTATGAGGAAAGGTTGAGGAGGTTGGGCCTCTACTCATAGGATCACCTCTCATTCTTCTGAATTCCAATCAGAACGTATAAGATTATGAGGGGGCTTGACAAGGTGGATGCAGAGAGGATGTTTCCACTGATGGGGGAGACTAGAACTAGAGGGCATAATCTTAGAATCAGGGGCCGCCCATTTAAAACTGAGATGTGGAGGAATTTCTTCTCCGAGGGTTGTAAATCTGTGGAATTTGCTGCCTCAGAGAGCTGTGGAAGCCGGGTCATTGAATAAATTTAAGACAGAAATAGACAGTTTCTTAGCTGATAAAGGAATAAGGGGTTATGGGGAGCGGGAAGAGAAGTGGACTTGAGTCCATGATCGGATCAGCCATGATCATATTAAATGGTGGCACAGGCTCGAGGGACCGTATGGCCTCCTGCTCCCATTTCTTTTGTTCTTAATTCTACACTCCAGTCGGGTCTCTGGGCACCAGATTGGCTGTGTGGTGTTTTATTATTCGTTTACCTAACCACATGGTGTCAAATGGGTGGGCAGCATGATCCAGTAAAACCACACCGAAATGTCGGCTTTGTCAGGCTTTAAATACATTACCCGCTAGCCCAACATCCTTGTAATGAAATTTAAAACAAAACAGAAAAAAGAGGTTACGACAAATGTCAGGAGCAAGCTTCTGTTAATAACCAGGAAAATTATGGAAAGTGCAGGAGGGAATTGAAAAAGTTAATATGGGAGGCAGAGAGCGGTTACAAGAAAAAGATTGGCAGACAACATTAAGTTGAACCCTATAACATTTTATAATTATTATATAAACTGTTAAGCGGTTTGGCAGGGAAAATGTCGGGCCTATTAAGAAACCAAAGGGAAATGTTCCTGTAGAGGCAAAGGACATGGGAACAGTATTAAATGAGTACTTTGTATCTGTCTTCACAAAAGGAGTGGATGATGTGAATGTTACACTAAAAGGGAGGGATATTATTGACAGGATAGTAATAGATAGATAAGATGTAGCAAAAAGTTTAGCATCGCTGAAAGTTGGTAAGTCTCCTGGTCCAGATGGAATGTATCCTTGGTTGCTGAAAGAAGCAAAGGTAGAAATAGCCGAGGCATTGGTCACAATCTTTCAATCCTCGGGTAGTGCTGGAGGGTTGCTAATTTTATACCACTATTCAAGAAAGGCGAGGGAGATAAACCAGGAAACTACAGGCCAGGCATCCGAACATTGGGGAAGTTGTTGGAAACCATTATCGGAGACAAAATTAGGAAAAGCATGAGTTAATCAAGGATTTGTTAATGGCAAATCGTATCCGACTAACTTGGATCAGTTTTGGGTCCATTACTCTCTCCTATTTTAATAAACAACCTCGACTGAGGTGTAGGGAGAAGCATTATAAAGTTTGCAGATGATACAAAACTTGGCAAAGTAGTCGATCATGATGACTGGAGTTATATACTTCAGGCTGACATAGACAGGACGGTGAAGTGGGCAGAAGCATGGCAGATGGAGTTCAATGCGGATAAATGTGAAGTTATGCCCTTTGGGAGGACTAATATGGAAGGACGGTATAAATGGCATGATATTGAAAAGTGTAGATGAGCAGAGAGACCTTGGTGTCCATGTACACAAATCATTAAAGGTGGCAGGGCAAGTTGATAAGGTGGTTTTAAAAAAGCAAATGGGTTACTTGGGTTTATAAACAGACGAATAGAATATAAAAGCAATGAGATCAGGCTAGAACTTTTAAAATCACTGGTTAGGCCTCAGCTGGCGTGTTGTCGACAATTCTGGGCACCACACTTTAGGAAAGGGAGCAGAGGATGTTACCAGGGATGAGGGACTTCAGTTATGAAGAGGGGCTGGAAAAGCAGAGAGGTTTTAGTTGTGGAAACTGCGAGTTAAGATGATTGGGTGAAGGGTAGTGAACTTAAAACCTGACCAAGCTGAAATTGCTGCATGGTTTTATTGGGTCTTTGTGGTCGGGCAAATGGAATAATGACATGGAAATTGTCTCGTGTTTGATCTGGCCCCATGCTAGTGTTCAGGGAATCCAGAGAGGATCGGGGGGGGGGGGCGGGGGTTTGGCGGGAGAAGGAAGGTGGGGTTCTAACTGGAGTTTAGAAATGATTGTGGTTCTTGGGCTAGAGTTAACATTGCGCTCTTGTGTGTCTGCAGCGTGTAATCGTGCTCGATTCTGTTGTAGATTTATGCACCTTTTCTACTGTTTGGATCAGCCACAGATAACAGAAATATATATATATATATATATTATATATTTTTATATTCTTTCATGGGATATGGGCGTCGCTGGCAAGGCCAGCAATTATTGCCCTTGAGAAGGTGGTGGTGAGCCGCCGCCTTGAACCGCTGCAGTCCGTGTGGTGAAGGTGCTCCCACAGTGCTGTTAGGGAGGGAGTTCCAGGAATTTGACCCAGCGACGATGAATGTATATAAAAGATGAGACACTTTTTTCCCCCCCCCTTTTATTGCTACTTTGACTATTTGTTTCTGACTGCGGAGGGCTTGACTACATATTGTTCGGCCTATTCCAAAGTCCCATTGAAAACAAATACAGAAGTAGTCCTTTTTCTGACGTGACAGAGCTCTGCTTTCAGCACATTCCAGTCGCCTTTCAAACTATTACCCTGCCGAATTACTAAATGCTCCATTCAATTACACAGCAGTGACTGGCCCTTGTAGTTTAAAAAAAAAATAATGGACAGGGCAAAGGGGTTAAATCACTTCTGCGTAGTGATCTCCAATATGGTGCCCATGGCAACCAAACTACACAGAGCTGAGTGTCGATATCGGATCAGTGAAAATCTCTCGCAATGTCTCGTGTGTTTTAAAAAAATTAAGCAGTAAGAAAGCTTTGTTCCCCAACGGTCTCCTTCCAACGGTCTCACACACACTCACAGTCTCTCTCACTCTCACTCACTCTCACTCACACTCACTCTCACTCACTCTCACTCTCACTCTCACTCTCACTCTCACTCTCACTCTCACTCTCACTCTCACTCTCACACTCACACACCTGTCAATGGTCAAGAAGTGGTATTGCATGAAGATGCCATGTAGGTATGTACACGTGACCAGGGTAAACCATGTGCCATTTACAACAACAACAACTTGTATTTATATAGCGTCTTTAAAGTTGTGAAATGACCCAAGGTGCTTCACAGGACTATTATGAGATAAAAATTTGACACCGAGCCACATAAGTAGAATTTAGTGCAGGTGACCAAAAGCTTGGTCAAAGAGGTAGGTTTTAAGGAGCGTCTTGAAGGAGGAAAGAGAGATGGAGAGGCGGAGAGGTTCAGGCAGATAGTTCCAGAGCTTGGGGCCCAGGCAACAGAAGGCACGGCCACCAATGGTTGAGCGATTATAATCAGGGATGCTCAAGAGGGCAGAATTAGAGGAGCACAGACATCTCGGGAAGAGGAGGGGGAGCGGTTGTGGAGCTGGAGGATATTAGAGATAGGGATTTACCTCCGAGGGGCATTACGTATCAATTGCTGTCTGTCATTCTGCCCGGAAGTGGATTGGATTTCCATTCTGATTTTGCAGGATCTTTGCTTTTTATTTTAAAGATATATTAGCTGTATTTGCAGAAGTGAAGACTATGAGTAAACTTTGTAGTGTGGTGGCGATTCATTTTTTTTTCACGTTGCTATTTTGAAACTCTCTCTTCCCTGTCAATAAGGCGGGGGGGGGGGAGGAGAAGTCAAAGGAGATGGGTTGCAAATTGGAGAAAGTTGAATGCCCTGTACCAGCAGTTGCAATGAACACCTCGTTACTTTTAAATGCAACATTTGGCGAGTGTTCACTTAACCTTTGCTCTCTTTCCCCCCCCCCACCCCCCCAACTCTCAAGTGTTTCTGTGAGGTATCAAATATAAAAATGGTTCACTGTGAAAGGCTGATCTGTGAGAAGCTTTCATTCCGAAAATTAGAAATTGTTACGTAATTAATGTAATACATGAGTTGGTTCCACATCCAGAATTGGATACTAAGAGAAGAAGGGATATGAGGATAGTGCTGGAAAGTGGAGTTGAGGTCGAAGATCAGCCATGATATCGAATGGTGGAGCAGGCTCGAGGGGCCGAATGGCCTACTCCTGCCCCTGTTTCTTATGTTACGTTACGTTAAATCTGCTGATTTGCATTGCCAGCTGTTCAATTCCAGTCAATTTTAATTTGCTTGGCTTCTAATTAATTGAAAGTTTCCCAACATTCTCTTTGCTGTTGCGATCTGTTGAGTATTCCTTGTTTTATGTAAATCACCATTTTTTTTTATTAAGAAACTTGGGTGAAGCCAATAGATCTGAGCAACCCCAATGTGGACACAATCAGGAGAGAAGTACTGGTTAGGGAAGATAATACTCTGCTTGCGTTTTTTTTAAAAGCTTGAAGAAGGTTGGAGGAAGCAAAGCTCGGAGATCCACGATTTTGACGTCCTGGAAAGATTGAGTTCAAATAGGAGATAATAGCTTATTAAACCTTCATTTATGAACTCCCGATTTAAGTCACCGAAAGAGTTGGTAAATCTCAAACGCTGTGTCCCCATTTAGTTCCCAAGAAGAGAGGGCATGTGTCTGCTGTTTGCTTCTGAGGAATACACCATGTAGGGGGAAAGATAATTAGATGCGTCGGGGCAATGTTTTTGAGTATTGTTGAAGATGCTGTACTAAAAGGCTAGCTATCGAGTGGCGGTACAGATGATGAGAGAGAGATAGATGGAAGGCTGGCTTGTAGCTATTCCAGTATCTTCTGGGTGAATCAAAGCTGTTGTTTTCAGGAAGCAGCCCAGTCAGGCGGAGGAGAGAAAACGCACGAGAACTATAACAAATTGTTATCTCTCATAGTTCGAGCATCAGCAGAAAGAAGCCACCGCAACCTTTGAAGAAGCGTCTACAAGGCAAAGTCTAATTTTCATATTTATCCCCCCTTCCACTCGCACAAGAATCTCCGAGATTATCTTGATGACAAATAGATTTTTCTGCTTTTAATGCACTTTCTTGAATTTTCACGTGGCAAGGTTTAGCAAACAGCAATGCGATAAACTGCTTTTTAGTGATGTCGTTTGAAAGATAACTGTTGATCAGGAGAAATCCCTCTGATCTTCCAATAGTGCCATGGAATCTTTTGTATCCAACTCAAGCAGGCAAATGGAGCCTTGGTTCAACGTCTCAACAAAAAGGCAGCACCTCAAGACTGTGCAGCGCTCCCTCAATATTGTAGTGAAGTGCTAGCCTAAATTATGTGTTGAGGTTTCCGGAGTGGGGCTCAAACCCAGGTCCTTCTGATTCAGAGGCGAGAGTGCTACCATTGAGCTAAAGCTGAGATTTATTGCAGGACACTGTGATCCTGATGTGTACCAGCTGGTGGGAGGGTAGAGGCAGCCCTTGGAAAGTTGTTTCAGTAAGGGAGGAGGAAAATACCAGACATGTGCGTATTGTGTAGAGATTTTTATATGTTTGTGAATATTCAGCAAAGTGCATTTTTTAAAAAACTATTGTCTGAATACCTGAAAGGAGATAATTTTATTTGGAGTTTCTCCCAGTATCTGCAACTTGAATGTTCTGCAGGTTCTATTTCCCATTTTGGGGGGGTTTCTGGGAGCCCTCCTCCAGCCTGCTCCAAGAGTTGGTGTGGCGTTCTCATTGCAAGCTCGCTGAACCATAGTCAAGTCCAGGAATAAAACCAGTCCATCCATAACATATTTGGTCGGGCTGTATAGCCGATTTGGTAGCTGGATTCCTGTGGCTAGCTGTAACACTCTCCGTGTTGTAGCTGAGGGAGTGTTGATGCTTCATTTTGGGGTGACCGGGGTGACAAGAGGTGCAGGTTCTCTGTGTGACACCTGTGTACCTTTTCAGTGGGGGCTTTGAGGTGTGTTTCTGTCTGTATGATTCTTTGTCCTTAAGTGCCGCAAGGAAAGAGAAACCAGAATGGGAAGCCATGCAAACAGAATCAAGAGCTTGTATTTCAATAGTGCTCCTCATGTGCAGGTGGGCTCTCTCAAAGCGCTTTACAGTTAGAGGACAAGTAATGGCAGATGCTGAACAGGAGGAAGAGGGAGAGAAATGGAAAGGGTTGGGTTGGGGTATCGAAGACATAGTTAACGGAAATGTTGTTTCTGGTGTTTGTATAGAACTTTGGTGAGACCACACGGAGTTTTGTGAAAAGTTCTAGTCTCTATATTTAAAAAAAAAGGATGTTTCTACTTGTGAGGGAGAGCATAACTAGAGGCCACAAATATAAGATAGTCACTAAGAAATCCAATAGGGAATTCAGCAGAAACTTCTTTGGGTAAAGAATGTTGAGAATGTGGAACTCGCTACCACAGGGAGTGGTTGAAGCGAATAGTATCGATGCATTTAAGGGGAGGCTAGACAAGCATATGAGAGAGAAGGGAATAAAGGGTTATGCTGATAGTCGTCATCATCATAGGCAGTCCCTCGAAATTGAGGAAGACTTGCTTCCACTCCCAAAGTGAGTTCTTTGATGGCTGAAAAGTCTGAGAGCCACAGACCCTGTTACAAGTGGGACAGACATTCGTCGAGGGAAGGGGTGGGTGGGGCTGGTTTGCCGCGCGCTCCTTCCGCTACCTGCGCTTGACCTCTTCACGCTCTTTGTGTTGAGATTCGAAGAGCTCAACGCCCTCCCAGATGCACTTTCTCCACCTAGGGCAGTCTTCGGCCAGGGTCTCCCAGGTGTCAGTGGTGATGTCGCACTTTACCAGGGAGGCTTTGAGGGTGTCCTTATAACGTTTCCGCTGTCCTCCTTTGGCTTGTTTACCATGAAGGAGCTCCGCATAAAGCATTTGCTTAGGGACTCTCGTATCTGACATGCGAACTATGTGGCCTGCCCAGCGAAGCTGATCAAGTGTGGTCAGTGCTTCAATACTGGGATGTTAGCCTGGACGAGATAGATTTAGATGAGGAAAGATGGGAGGAGGCTTAAATGGAGCATAAATGCCGGCATGGATTGGTCGGGCTGAATGGCCTGTTTCTGTGTCGTATATCCTATGTAAATCTATGCTGTAGAGGCACTGGAGAAAGTACAAAAATGATTTACTAGAATGATACCAGAACTGAGAGATTTTACCTAATAGGGGACGGTGGAACAGGTTGGGGGGGTCTTGAGGAAAAATGAAGATTAGGGCTGACCTGAGGTCTTCAAGATTATGAAAGGGTTTGATAGGGTAGATGTAGAGATGTTTTGATTTGCAGGCAAGACCGGAACTAGGGTCCATAAATATAAAATAATCATTGATAAATTCAATAGGGAATTCAGGAGAAACATCTTTACCCAGAGAGCAGTTAGAATGTGGAACTCACTACCACAGGGAGCAGTTGAGGTGACTTGCATAGAT